>NC_139693.1:28855254-28867864 GCF_964106915.1 Podarcis gaigeae | reverse complement strand
GAATTGCGTCGCAAAACCTAGGGGAGTGTGAATTACGAAGGATAGCTGCAATATTTCAGTTTGTGTATCGTTTTTTGGAAGTGCAGATCAGAACCCTGAGGGGGGTCACCAATCTTTCAAGTTTTCCTTCCTTCCTTCCTTCCTTCCTTCCTTCCTTCCTTCCTTCCTTCCTTCCGATTCTCCCACACCAACACATAGGCCAGTTTAGGTGCAATTACCTCAGTTTATTCCAAATGAACCCTGAGCCTACTATTTTCTGGGAGGTGGTAGAAGCTCACCCCCATGCAGAAAGATCACCAATCTACTTTGGAGCTCCGAGAGTGCTGCAGAGAGGAAAGGCCAAATTAACTGAGAGACAGGGCACCGATACAGCCTTTAAACCAGGGGAACCATCGCTACTCAGTCCATATCATTCATCTCCCAAGAGTTCGCAAATACCGCATTATTCACCCAGCCTGGCTGTTGGCTGGGCTTAGCACTGTTTTTATTACAAGACATGAAAGCAGCCCCAGAAAGACATTTCTTGCAAAGATCCCGGCTCGCCATGCCAAAACGATCGCTGCTTTGGCAGAGTCTGCGCATTCATTTTTTATTGGTCACAAATGGAATCCAGATGTTGGCTGCAGAAGGCAGCCCTGGTGACTTGGAGCCCTGCCACCGTCACTTTGTTAAACTCTTGACCTGCAGCGGGTTAAAAGCTGCGAAAGAATGGGACTGAGTCATCAGGAGGGCATCGGCAGCCCCGCCAGGGGGGAAGAGAGAGGCCCAGCTCAGAAACTTTGGCCTGGCACAGGAAATGTTTAAGGTGGGCTAAACCCTTTGCGTAGGGGAAGAGCCGTGGCTCAGTGGCAGAGCTGCTGCTTGGCACGTAGAAGTTTCCCGGTTCAATCCCCAGCATCCCCAGGACCAGAAAAGACCCCTGGTTTGGAAAGCTGGAGAGCAGCTGCCAACCAGTGCTAACAACACTGAGCTAATTGGCTCAATGTTCTGATTAGTATAAGGCATCCTCCTATGTTTCTATTTACCGTATTTTTCTCTCTATAGGACGCACTTTTGCCCCTCCAAAAATTAAGCGTCCTATAGAGCGAATGCAGGCTGCACAGCTAAGCCCAAAGCCAGAACAGGGAGATGGTGCGCTGCGGAAATGGCTGCCCTCCGGAGGCTCCAAAGGCTGTCCCCGAAGCCTGAAGCCTTTGGAGCGCAGCAGGAACTTGTGCTGCGCTCCAAAGGCTTCAGGGATCTTAGAGGCTGGCGGTGGGGGAAAGCAGTGCTTCCCCCCACCGCCAGACCCACAAGCTCGGGGGGCAGCAGGAAGGCGGCTTGCCGCCTTCGCGCTTCTCCCCAACCTGCTCTTAGAGGCTGGCGGTGGGGGGAAGCAGCGCTCGGTTCCATGGGTGACTCTGGGTCATCTCCCTGCAGTAGCTTATCTTAAAGTTTTAAGTGTCTATACGCTTATCACATTTATAAATTTTAAATTTATTGTTTTAAATGTTTGTTTCCCTTATGGGTTTGTAGCCCCAAGTGTGTTTTATAAGCTGGTCTCCGACCGTAATAAATTATCTATCTTGCGTCTGGTGGGGCAGAAAGCAGGGAGCCCAACAGTAGGTGGCGCTAGAGACAATGACAGGCAGAACTGTCCCTTCCCTGCTGAGATCTGCGAAACAGAGACTACGGAGGATGAAGTCTGACAGCCAGGGCTACCCTCTTGACTGGTGGGCAACTAAGAAAAGCAGCAGGTGAGGGCTGGCTGAGGACAGACTGAGTTTGTGCCCTGGCTCTTTCTGGACCCCGCCGTCGGTTGCTTGTTTGTAGCTTTTGTCTCAAGAGTTCAAGCACTTTCCCCCGCTGCCTCACGTACCAGACTCTGTCTGGGCAGACAACCAGGGCTGCGGGCAGTTCAGGAATCAAAGAGTGGAGCCAGCAAAACCTTCACATCCATCCAAGTTTCGTGCCAAACCCAAAGTCGAAACGCAAGTCCACCGAAAACGATGGAGGGGCTGCAGAAGGAGAGAAGGGAGGGAAGTGGATTTCAGGAAGGTGTGCAAATGTTTGGCATCTCCATGTGCTCAGCTTTGCATCTGACCAAAGCAACAAGGGTACTGTTATGTTCTGAGTTGAATAGGATCCAAAAGGCAGCAGTCTGATGGGTCCTAGAACAATAGGATTCAGAATGCAGCAGTCTGATTGGTCCTAGAACAATTCAGCAGTATGATTGGTCTGCAGGAGCCACCCAATCCAGCTGCAGGTGGAAGTGAATCCGCAACCTGATTGGCCTACCGGAGAATCCCGGAATTAGCCAATCACTTGGGGCCCATTCTGTAAATAATGTATATAAAGCAGACATTCTGGGGGAAAGTCCATCCCTCCTCACCACTATGAGCTGAATAAAGAGCATGAAATCCACTCTCGACTCCGAGTATATTTCAGGTACAGAAAGAAAATATCCACTCAGTGGCCCTTTAGGAAGTACCATTGCACTCCTATCTACGTCTACTCAGAAGTAAGTCCTGTTTAGTTAAATAGGACTTGCTCCTAGGCAAGCGTGCATATAGGAGTGTGGGCTACAATTCGCAGCCTGTTTTGGTGTCCTGACTCCCACTTGTTGCTGTTGTTTTTATTGCATTTTCTATCCCACCTTTTTCTTCAAGGAGCAAAAGGTTGTGGTTCTCCCACGCAGCCATGAAGCTCAGTGGGTGATCTTGGGCCAGTCGCTGCCTCTCAGCCTAACCCAACTCACAGGGTTGTCAAGGGGATTGAATGAGGAGGGGGAGACCCCTGTGGAACACCCTCCCATCAGATGTCAAAAAGATGAGTAACTATACAGTGGTACCTCGGGTTACATACGCTTCAGGTTACAGACTCCGCTAACCCAGAAATAGTGCTTCAGGTTAGAACTTTGCTTCAGGATGAGAACAGAAATCGCGCTCTGGCGGAGCGGCGGCAGCAGGAGGCCCCATTAGTTAAAGTGGTGCTTCAGGTTAAGAACAGTTTCAGGTTAAGAACGGACCACCGGAACGAATCAAATACTTAACCCGAGGTACCACTGTATTACGTAGAACAGTGTTTCTACTTCAGTGATTCCCATCATCCCTGACCACTGATCTTGCTAGTTAGGGATGATGGGAGTTGTAGTCCAAAAACAGCTGGAGACCCAAGGCTGGGAAACACTGACCTAGAAGAAACCTGAAGGCAGCCCTGTAGAAGTAAGCCTTTTGATGTGTAATGTTTTATTATGTTTTATACATGTTGGAAGCTGCCCTGAGTGACTGGAGCAACCCAGTCAGATAGGTGGGGTGCAATTATTATTATTATTATTATTATTATTATTATTATTATTATTATTTATGCCACTTTGTGCATATTGAAGGAAAAGGTGAGAAATGAATGCGATAAAGAAGAATTTCCATCCAGTGAGTTTCGCTTGCAGCCAGCCCATCTCGTTCTCCAAAAAGCAACAAAGATCCTAGATTATTTGCAGATTGAAGAGGCATGTCAGTGACAAAAGAGGGGTCTGAGAGGCTGCTCCAGATGTCTTCTCTCAGGGGAGCTGGAACTGGCCCAGATGTGTATTTTTCTTATACCAAAAAATATACATAAAAAAAAAATGAGACCACATTGTTTGGGGAAGTTGCCATGAGAAAGCATGGACTGAATCACGCCTAAAAGCGAAGCCAAGATCTGCTGCCTGAGTTCCAGAGCGACCCACCAGCAAGCTGTGTTTTCACTTCTGACACCAATGGCGCTTCCAGCTCAGCCCTCAGGAGGTTCATTTAGAAAACAACAGTGAAGCAATCCTCTCAGGCAAACCTGAAACTCCTCGGCTTCAGCCAAGTGGAAACGCCGGTCTGTCATCCCCATCTCAAAACAAAACAAAACAAAAAAAAGGTTTCTTTAGAGAAAACAAAGATGGGGAGTGGAGGGTGGGGTCAGGGGGGAGAGAAACCTTTTGTCATCATTTCTGGGATTTGGCAGACAGGATTTGGTGGAGGGCATTACATAACGTCTGGGGGGGGGGGCTGACCGGCTGAATTAGCAGGTGTGGCATGGAGAAAACTGTATCCACAGATGGGGGACACTGGTAAAAGATAGAAATTTCCACTAAAAAGCTGGTGGATTTCCAGGAGGTCTTCCTTTTGAGAAGAAAAAAAAAACATTTGCAGACTGATGTGGAAACTGACAGATTTGAAAGGTTAAAATGATTGTAAAATTATTGATGATGATGATGATAAATTGTATGGCTGGTCTCCATTTGGTTTCTAGGAGGGGGAGGTGTAATGCAGGAGGTCAACACTAGGTGGAACCAGAGCCCATCAGCTCCATCCTCCTCCCTTCTGAGTTCTACAAAGGCTAAGGGGAAGAAGCTGACTGTCAGTGCCACCACCACCACGTTGGACTGGTTGCAAGTAAGGATGTAGGCAGGTGAAAGCTGACTGAGGGCAGATTGAGGTTGGTGCGTAGTGCCCCATTTGTCCTAATGGAGCCACCTTCACTGGTTCCAACCAGTTGTTACGGAAATTATGGGGGGGGGCGCACATCTTTAAAATTAATTATTACAAATATTATGCCTGAATGTATCCTTTCAACTTGACAGCTCAGGGAAGTTACCTAGCTTTAAAAATAATATAAAATCATCTCCTTCCCCAGTTTCCTCCATCCCAAAGCTATTTTCCCCTTGAAAAAGGACTCCGGGAAGTTCCCAGAAGTGACAATTGCTGGGCTCATTGTTAGCCAAGGGAAGCCAAATCTCATCACCTGACTCGCCTCAGGCTCCAGACATGCAAAGGAACTTCTATTGTACTTTTGGGTGGTGGGTACTTAAGACATATTTGTCTATGCTAATCTTATACCGGGACGCAGGTGGCGCTGTGGGTTAAAGCCTCAGCACCTAGGACTTGCCGATCGAAAGGTCGGCGGTTCGAATCCCTGCGGCGGGGTGTGCTCCCGCTGCTCGGTCCCAGCGCCTGCCAACCTAGCAGTTCGAAAGCACCTCCGGGTGCAAGTAGATAAATAGGGACCGCTTACCAGCGGGAAGGTAAACGGCGTTTCCGTGTGCGGCTCTGGCTCGCCAGATGCAGCTTTGTCACGCTGGCCACATGACCCGGAAGTGTCTCTGGACAGCGCTGGCCCCTGGCCTCTTGAGTGAGATGGGCGCACAACCCCAGAGTCTGTCAAGACTGGCCCGTACGGGCAGGGGTACCTTTACCTTTTTAATCTTATACCTGAGTCTTGCCCTGCCATGTCTGCTTATGCTAATCTTGTACCAAGGACTTGTCTGGACATGTTTGCCAAGGTTAACCCCTCCCCTTTTGAGACATGTCAGTGATGTAGCAATGATGCTGTACGAACTGTATTCTGGGATATGGTGGGAAAGTTTTAAAAGTCTTTGTCACCCCATCCTCGGGGTTCAAATTTGCTCTTTGAACCTATTGCGCAATAAACTTTGGTCTACAGCTATTTGCTCCGGTTGGGTGGGCGCCTTTCTTTATTCCGCAGGGACCCGCGGGTCCCTCTGCCCGATGAGCTGGGTGACTGAGCAGCCTCACACCTAGATTTTTCCCTAACACAGTGAAGAAATTGAAAGGTTTAAAGAAGCTGTAAAAAATAAACTGGAATAAATTGGGGTATAGGGAACCATTGAGAGAGAGAGAGAGAGAGAGAGAGAGAGAGAGATTCTCATTTAAGGCCCTCAGGGCATCAAAGTCTTCCTAAATTGTAGCGCAAGGAAATTTTCTCAAGGAAAAAGAGAATATTACTACAAATTTTATCCAGCAACTTCCATTCCGCAGACAATTCTAGCACTATCATAGTAATAGCGCAGGAAGAATCATAAAAGCTACACTACAATAACTTAAATCCATAATAATTCCCCACTTACATCGTAATCAAATTGGGAGGGCTGTCATCTTGTTGCGGTTAGAACCGGTTAGGTAAGCAGAGGAGATCTTTGCATGTCTCGCGACGCCTGTGAAAACCAACCAAAACTAGCTCTTGTCAAATTTTGGTTTATTAGTGGCAGCGGAGTGGGGAGCAAAGTGGCTTTTTTTTTTTGTACTTCACAGATTTGGTGCAAATAGGGCCATTTGTGCCATATTTGACGAACAAAGGAATCAAGGTAAACAGATATGCTCTAAGGTGGCATGTAAGCAGATATGCCCCAGCTGCCCCTATTTGCCAAGAGGGTGTACATACTCTCACCATACCCTCCAACATTTCACAGATGAAAATAGGGCTGTCCTATTCCATAATAAAAATATATATATTATTTATACCCCATCCATCTTACTGGGTTGCCCCAGCCACTCTGAGGGATCCCAGCCTGCACAGGATTCCCCGCCTCCAGAACCAGCTGAGCCGGGGCTGGAACTTGAGCCTGAAGGGTCCTCACCTGTGCTGGATCCTCAGGTGCAGGCACCAGCTGAGTCTGCTCTGGCTCCTGAGGTGATGGAGGACCCATTGCCTGCAGGTGCTCCACTCTCAGCCCCATCAGAGGAAGCTGAGGTTGCCTCTGGGTCTGGTAGCCCTCCAGCCTCTCCTGAGCTGCAGAGGCTCAGGGCAGAGAGGCGGAGGGAACTAAGTTCCCGCAGGAGGAGTGCTGGCCTTCAGGCCAGGAGAGGCGAGTCACCTGAGGATCATGGCCACCCTATGCCTCGGGGGAGATAAAAGCCAGCCGGCCCCAGTCCCAAGCTGCAGGAGCAATGTTGTTGGTAGCCAGTTCCAGCCTGATCCCTGACCTGCTTCCCTGCTGGAGCTCCTAACCTCACCCGACGCCCTGCCCTGCCCCCAGCTTTGACTTCTATGGACTGCCTTCATTGCACCATTGACCTCGGACTGGACTCGGACCTCGCCTCTCGGTTAGCCCCCGGGACCAGCACATATAGAAAACATTTTTGAAAACCCTTCCCTATACAGGGCTTCCTTCAGATGTCTTCTAACAGTTGTCTCATGACCTTGGCTCGGGGGCCGCCTAGCTCCATACTGTCCAACATTTCTCCAATGAAAACAGGGACGTCCTAAGGAAAAGCAGGACATTCTGGGGTCAAATCAGAAACCGGAATGGCTTCTGTAAATCTGGGACTGTCCCTGGAAAAATAGGGAAACTTGGAGGGTCCGTCCAATAGGATCAGGGCCTTTAGTGTGGTGGCACCTCTTGCCCTTTTAGAATGCACTCGTGATGAGCTTCAAGTAGGAAATATTCAGGTACAGTATTGGTATCTACGGATTTTGCCATATGGGGCAAAAGTCTGCACTTGCCCCAGCCTTCCTATGAGCCAAGGTGTTGTATGCAGGAAGGAAATCTCATTCAATAGGGATGGGGAGCCAAGAGAGGGAAGGAATGAAGTCAGTGGAATAGGTGGGTGAATTGGGGTGAAACCAGCGGGTGGCACTGTGGGTTAAACCACAGAGCCTAGGACTTGCCGATCAGAAGGTCGGCAGTTCGAATCCCCACGACGGGGTGAGCTCCCGTTGCTCGGTCCCTGCTCCTGCCAACCTAGCAGTTCGAAAGCACATCAAAGTGCAAGTAGATAAATAGGTACCACTCCGGCGGGAAGGTAAACGGCGTTTCCGTGTGCTGCTCTGGTTCAACAGAAGCAGCTTAGTCATGCTGGCCACATGACCCGGAAACTGTATGCCGGCTCCCTCGGCCAGTAATGCGAGATGAGCGCCGCAACCCCAGAGTCAGCCACAACTGGACCTAATGGTCAGGGGTCCCTATTACCTATTACCAGTTCTCCTGCAAATGGGTGGTGTGGGGCTCTGGAGGAGGGGGAAGGCTCCCCTGCCCTAGAGTGAAGAGGCATCAGCCAAACCAAAGGAGCTTTCCCTTCCCGGAGTAGCAAGTAGCATTTCCTTATATTTGCAGAACTAGGGTCATCTCCTGAACTGAAAATGGGCCCAGGATTAGGGCAGTGGTTGCAGTCCTGACTCCAGACTGCACTTACTTAGGAGTAAGGTAAAGGTAAGGTCAAGGACCCCATGGCGGTTAAGTCCAATAAAAGGCGACTATGGGGTTGCGACACTCATCTCGCTTTTAGGCCGAGGGAGCCGGCGTTTGTCCACAGACAGATTTCCGGGTCATGTGGCCAGCAGGACTAAACTGCTTCTGGTGCAACGGGACACCGTGACGGAAACCAGAGCACACAAAACGCCGTTTACCTTCCTGCCGCAACTGTACCTATTTATCTACTTGCACTGTTGTGCTTTCGAACTGCTAGGTTGGCAGGAGCTGGGACACAGCAACGGGAGCTCACCCCATCATGGGGATTCGAAACACCGACCTTCCAATCAGCAAGCCCTGCTGAATTCAGTAGGACTTACGGATGAGAAGACATGGTTAGAACTGCCGCAAAGGTTTTCTGTTTTAACCTCTCTCCAGGGAGAGAAGATTGTGGCAAATAAAATAAAGCAGAGCATAGCCAAACTATGAAACTCCGCCCCCCCCCTCGAAGGCAGTTGTCACAACCAACTAGCATGGCAAGAAGAAGAAGAAGAAGAGGAGGAGGAGGAGGAGGAGGAGGAGGAGGAGGAGGAGGAGGAGTTTGGATTTGATATCCCGCTTTATCACTACCCGAAGGAGTCTCAAAGCAGCCAACATTCTCCTTTCCCTTCCTCCCCCACAACAAACACTCTGTGAGGTGAGTGGGGCTGAGAGACTTCAGAGAAGTGTGACTAGCCCAAGGTCACCCAGCAGCTGCATGTGGAGCAGTGGGGAAGCGAACCCAGTTCACCAGATTACGAGACTTCTGCTCTTAACCACTACACCACACTGGCTCTCCTAACCACTGCACTTTAAAAGAGGATTGGACACAGTCATGGAGGAGAGAGCTGTCAGTGGCTACCATCATCTCTGCCTCTCCACAGTTGGAGGCAGCAATGCCTCTGATCATTTGTTGGAAACCACAGTGTTCTGGTGCTCATCTGCTGTTCCCTGGTTCCCTTGCAGGCACCTGGTTGACCATGGTGAGAACAAGATGGTGGACTAGATGGGCCATTGGCCTGATCCAGCAGGCTGTTGTGCTGGAGATCAGGAAGGAAGGACTATGAACAAGGGGGTGAAGAGATCAAAAATGAGAGCTGCAAGATTCTGCACAATTCCTTGTGAGCGAGCCCCACACAGAGTTACCTTTTTTTTTAAAGAACAGTGGTACCTCGGGTTAAGTACTTAATTCGTTCCGGAGGCACGTTCTTAACCTGAAACTGTTCTTAACCTGAAGCACCACTTTAGCTAATGGGGCCTCCCACTGCTGCCACACTGCCAGAGCACGATTTCTGTCTTCACCCTGAAGCAAAGTTCTTAACCTGAAGCACTATTTCTGGGTTAGCAGAGTCTGTAACCTGAAGCGTATGTAACCTGAAGCGTATGTAACCTGAGGTACCACTGTACTTAATTTAATGATCAATGTTACAGCATGATCAACACCAAAGTGGATCACAAGGAATAGTTCACCGAAACATTGATGTTCAGTTGACAGGTATCCAGAGAGGAGGGTTCATGACCATTTGAGTGGTGGACTTTCAAACCCCCCAGCTTTTCTCATGTCCTCAAACTCCTTCATGGCGTCATAGTTTTTATAGAACTCAGCATACACTCTTTTCCTTGGTTCAGCCACACCAAACTTGTATCCAGCTGCACTTCACTTCTGAGTGAAGAAAGGCCGAGAGCTGAAGAGAAGATCTACCACAATTGTGATAATTTATGTTGGAAAAGTAAAGAAAAGGAAGGTACTTTTCATCATATGTGGTGGACTTGCTCCAAGGTAAAAGACTTCTGGGGGGGGAAATTATAATGAACTAAAAAAAATGATGAAATACACTTTTATGAAGAAACCAGAGGCCTCTCTCCTTGGATTAACAGGTTCTGAACTGCCCAAAAAAGATGTAAAAGTATTTTTGTATGCCACAACTGCTGCACGGATTTTATTAACTAAAAAATGGAAAACACAAGAATTACCAACGGTAGAAGAATGGCAGATGAAGATGATGGAGTTTATGGAGCTGGCTGACCTCACCAAGAGAATCCGCGACCAGAAAGAAGAGGAACACGAAGAAGATTGGAAGAAATTCAAAGACTATTTGAATAAATATTGTAATATTAAAGATATGTAATCACTTGAGAGAATCAATTAGGCCTAGGATTAAATTGGGATTAAATATATAAATAAGAAAATGTACAAAATGAAAAGTAAGGAAACATGATTATGACTGTGATATGGTTTATGAAAGAATGATACTGGGAACTGCTATATATAATTACTAAGAAATTCAGATGGAAGAGATTTGAGGAAGCCAAATAATATGTTTATGAAGATGGATTTTAATTAATTAATTAAGTGATAGTCAAGTGATGATCTGTTGTATTGTATGTTTCATAATCTTTTTTCTTTTTCTTTCTTTTTCTGTTTCATTCTTTTTCCTTTATTATTGTCAACTTTTTTCTTTTTTCGTTATGTTTATGTATGAAAAATAAATATTATTGTAAAATAAAAAAGAGAGAGATCTCTCTCCCCAAGTCGTAATGGAATCAAGTGATGTCGTACGGATCCACTGTGTAGGAACTAAAGCTCAGGGCACACATTCAAATGCTGGCAAATTCTGTTTCTTACACTAACATCCCAAATGATTTTAACTGGGAGAGATGGCCATGGGAGTGCACACAAAGCTTTGAAGAGATCCTGCTCATCGGTTCCAAAAGGAGCTCCCCCTCCTTATCTCTCCTTTCTCCCTCTCTCTTTTCCTGATCTCCCAGATAAGATATCAAATGCCGATTCATTGAAGGGCAGCTCCTGAGAGCAATCCGCCGCAGAATCGAATTAGACGCCTTGGCTCTGTGCGTGGCTTGGCCGGCTCTGGTTGCTAAATGACAGAGTTTGCCAGTAATTAAGTAAAACCTCGGGCGAGATGTGCCCCTGGGGCTCTGTAGCTCGAAGCCGTCTAATCCACGGTGTCATCATTAGAGAGGAAACAGAAAACGACTTGCCGCGTAGGGCCAAAGAAATGGCATTTTTGTGGTAGGAAAGGGAGCTTCTCTTTAGAGAAGGTGGGATCCAGCTTCCTTGAACTCTAGAGACGGGGAGCCTCAGGCCCTGGAAGCCAGATATGGCCCTCCAGGCCACTCTATCAGGCCCCTAGAACTCTCCCCAAGCCACACCCCTCTCCCCAGTGCCAGTTTTTGCTTGGCAGTAATGGGGTATATGGATGTGTACAATCTACAGTGGTACCTTGGTTCTCAAATGCCTTGGTACTCAAACAACTTGGAACCCAAGCAGTGAAAACCCAAGCACTGCAAGTAAGTGTTCCGGTTTGCGAACTTTTTTTGGAAGCCAAATGTGCTCCAGTTTGAGTGTTATGCTTCCGATTTGAGTGCTACACTTCCGTTTTGAGTGTTACGCTGAGGTCTGTCTGTTTTTGCTATTTATTTTGCGTTTTTGTGGCTCTTTTTTGTTTTGTTTTTGTGACTGTGTGGAACCCAGTTCAGCTACTGATTGATTGATTGTGTGACTGCAGTACATTGTTTATTGCTTTCATTTTATGGATCAGTGGTCTCGTCAGATAGTAAAATTCATGTTAAATTGCTGTTTGATGGGTTGTTTTTAAAAGTCTGGAACGGATTAATCAATTTTGCCTTACTTTCTATGGGAAAGCTCGCCTTGGTTTTGGAACGCTTTGGTTTTGGAACAGATTTCCGGAACGGATTAAGTTTGAGAACCAAAGTACCACTGTATACAAAAGTAAATTTTACATGCATTGCTCTATCCACCAGTGGAAATTGATAAAATGAGCACTTTGTCAGGCGGACATGTTGTGGTTTCAGATACGCTTGTTGTTCTCCTTTGGTCCACTCAGAATCCAAGCTGGAATCCAACATGGCAGCAAAGCTTTGCTCCAACACACCTGGTTGAAGACGTATGATCTCGAAGTAGAGTTGGAATGGAGGGCTATCTATAGAGGAGAAGGATTCCAGTCATTATCCTTGCCCCAAAACCTAACCATTTTTTGTCATCGTAGGTCTATAGGCATACAGTACCAATCACATCTTACGCTGGGGTCACATATAAACCAAACCTGTAGAACTACTCCCATGAATATTTGGCGTTAAGTTGGAGGGAATGCCAGGAAACAGAGAATTATGTTCACATGTGGTGGGGGTGTATAGTGGTGCCTCGCAAGACGAAAAGAATCCGTTCCGCGATTCTCTTCGTCTAGTAGTTTTTTCGTCTTGCGAAGCAAGCCCATTGACAGCTTAGCGGATTAGCACTATTAGCGGTCTAGCGGCTTTTAGCGATCAGCTGTTAAGCGGCTTATCAGCGGATCAGCTGTTAAGCGGCTTAGCGGCTTAGGAAAGGGGGGGGCAGAAAAAACCCGCGGGAACGCGCAAGATTTTTTCATCTTGCGAAGCAAGCCCATAGGGAAATTTGTTTTGCGAAGCGCCTCCAAAACGGAAAACCCTTTCGTCTAGCGGGTTTTCCGTCTTGCGAGGCGTTCGTCTTGCGGGACACCACTGTAAATATGTACAATTTTTTTTGGCAAAGGGTTTTTAAGGAGATAACAGAAATCACTGGGTGAAAACTGGCCAAAAGCCCAGAGGTAGCATTATTATCAATTTACGATGGGG
>NC_139693.1:28675254-28850254 GCF_964106915.1 Podarcis gaigeae | reverse complement strand
TATGTGGGGTTTGGTGTCAGCGTTGCTTATGCAGGTTCTTTGCTGTTCGCTTGTGTTCCTTTGGTGGTGAGAGAGGTTGGGGTTGGCCTAGGGTGTGGCTGTTCATTTGTGGTTGGCTGTGGTGGTCTTTGTTTTCATGTGTGAGTGGGGTAGGTGGGTGTTTTGGATCAGGTTAGCCATATTGATTTGTATGCTGATGGTGGACTTTTGTCATTGTCTTGTTGGGCTGTGTATGTGATAAAGGGGAGCCATACCAGGGTGAAGGTGTCTTCTTCTATTTGTCCCCGTGTCAGTTTCAGTTTATTGGTTAATTTTTCTAGTAAGGCTGTTTCCCATACTATTTTGTACCATTGGTCCATGCTTATTCCTGACAGGTCTCTCCAGTGTCTGGTTATGATGTTTCTGGCTGCTGAGAGTAGGTGGGTTATGAGTTCTTTGTGGTGTAAGTGAGCATTGTTGTCTTGGAAGATGTTTAGTAGGGCCAATTCTAGGGTGATTTCTAATACTTGCTTGGTTATGTTACATATTTCTTGTATGGCTGTTGTCCAGAATAGTTGGATTTTGGGACACTCCCACCACATGTGGAGGTATGTGCCTGTGGAGGTACATCCTCTCCAGCATTTTGGTGAGGTTCCTGGGCGTATTAGCGCTAGTTTTCTTGGTGTTAGGTACCACCTGTAGGTGATTTTCAGAGTGAGTTCTTTTCTTTTGTTGATATGGTTTTAAAGGGGGGCTTAGACCACATTCTGGTCCATTGAGTGGGGTTAATCTCATAGCCTATGTCATCCTCCCATTGTTTTTTTGTTGTGTCTAGGGAGATTGTGGGATTTTGGAGTAGTAGTTTGTATGTTGCAGATACCAAACTTTGGAATTGTTGAAGCACGTACAACGCAAAAGAAGTGCAACTCAAATTGGGTCTACAAATTGGCCATTTTAATTTCCCATAATGCTCTGAGGAGACACTACATCATGAGCATTGTGGGAAACTTCAATGGCCACCTAGTGGGGGCCCAAGACAGGTAGTTGTACCTCTGGAGGGTGATGAGAGGAAAACCTGTGAAAGTTACCACAGTACCAGCGAAGAGTTTTAAGATAAATACAGCACCCAGAAAAATGGGGTGGGGTGGGTTTCAGTGTAGCAGTTGCAACCGAAATCTCAGATTAGACCTTTAGGTGTGGGACCAAAAAGTTAATTACTGTCTCCATAAATCAACCCCAAATCACTGCATAGCCCTTTTCTTCCTATTTTCCTGGGTGGCAAAGGAATCTCACGCCGAGAAAAGCGGGTTTTTTCTTCAATGAATGCAAACGACCAAGAAATTTCACACCCAAGCCAATCCTGGCAAAATGCCATTAATCTGGCTGTTTTTGCTTGGAGCGTGAATATGTTTGATTATTTGCAATTCATATGTATTTCTTTTTTTCCTTTTTTTTTCTTTAAGGGAAAGTGACGGGCGGGGTGGGGTGGGTGGGCGGGTGGCATTAATGCCAAACAGCATGTTGCAATGAATCTTGAAGTGATAAATATAAACTGCGCCATTTCTTTCCCCAAAAGGGGTTTTCCCACACTTGTGAAGCCGTAAGAAGTTCAAACGTATTTATGCAGGTATATGCCATTAAAAAAATATGAGAAAACGTATTGCTAGATTGAAGTGTGTGTGAATAGTCGGGGGCATTTTCAAAAGCTGTCAAGATTGTGCTCTAATCATGCAAATCAATCTCATTTGAAGGAGATTCTGCTTAAACACTGGAAAGAATTTTTTGGGAGGTGGTGGACTCTCCTTCACTGGAAGTTGGATAGCCATGACGTATCCTCCAACATTTCTCCAATGAAAATAGGGACGTCCCATTCCATAATGATAATTTCCCTATTTATACCCCACACATCTTACTGGCTTACCCCAGCACTCTGAGCAGCTTCCAACATACAGCGGTACCTCTGGTTACTTATTTAATTCATTTTGGAGGTCTGTTCTTAACCTGAAACCGTTCATAACCTGAGGTATCACTTTAGCTAATGGGGCCTCCCACTGCCACCGTGCCGCCGGTGCGCAATTTCTGTTCTCATCCTGAAGCAAAGTTCCTATCCAGAGGTACTACTTCCGGGTTAGCGGAGTCTGTAACCCGAAGTGTTTGTAACCTGAGGTGTCTGTAACCAGGGGTACCACTGTATATCTTCTTCTTTGGAAATCATTCATAGCCAAGTAAGATTGTCTTCCATAAACAGGGTTTTAACAATGAGTCCGTAAGTGACTGTGGAAACCATTTCTGGACCCACACATCCTTCCATAGTGGGGACATTGGTTCCCGGCGGGAGTTGATCACATAACCAAACATTAAACTTTTTTTAAAAACAACAACGATGAAATAAAAAAGCATACAATTTGTTTGATTGGCAGATCTTGATATCAGCAGTTTATGACTGCATGTCTTTAATTAAGCCTTTGAAGTATTAATTCTTTAGCTCTCAAAACCCTGCGTCACAAGGAAGGAGGCAGAGAGTCCCAACCTCAGACCAGCAGATTACCGTACATTTTACGTTTCCATGAGTTTCGGGTCAGGTCTTCCAAAACTGTCATGAGGGATTCTGATACATGCTTAAAAACAGTTTTTAACCCAAAAAAGCAGAGCTAGTCTAAGGGCACGAGGGCACACGGAGAAGGGGACGACAGAGGATGAGATGGTTGGACAGTGTTCTCGAAGCTACCGACATGAGTTTGACCAAACTGCGGGAGGCAGTGGAAGACAGGAGTGCCTGGCGTGCTCTGGTCCAGGGGGTCACGAAGAGTCGGACACGACTAAACGACAACAGTCTAAGGGCTTGTTGTGAGGATTAAACAAGGAACAGGGAGAACCATGTCATACCCTCCAACATTTCTCCAATTAAAATAGGGACGCCCCATTCCATACTGATAATTTTACTATTTATACCCCACACATAGTAAAATTATCCCCACACATTTATACCCCACACAAGATCTGCGGGTGGTGCTGTGGCTTAAACCACAGAGCCTAGGGCTTGCTGATCAGAAAGTTGGCAGTTCAAATCCCCGTGACGGGGTGAGCTCCCGTTTCTCGGTCCCAGCTCCTGCCAACCTAGCAGTTCGAAAGCACGAAGTGCGAGTAGATAAATAGGTACCACTCTGGCAGGAAGGTAAACAGCATTTCCATGCGCTGCTCTGGTTCGCCAGAAGTGGCTTAGTCATGCTGGCCACATGACCCAGAAGGCTGTACGTCGGCTCCCTTGGCCAATAAAGCGAGATGAGGGCCGCAACCCCAGAGTCGTCTGTGACTGAACCTAATGGTGAGGGGTCCCTTTACCTTTACCTTTTACCCCACACATCTGACTGGGTTGCCCCAGCCACTCTGGGCAGCTTCCAACACATATAAAAACATAATAAAACATTAAACATTTTTAAAAAAACCCTTCCCTATACAGAATTGCCTTCAGACGGCTCGTGGGTTGGATAACTCCATACCCTCCAAAAATTTTCCAATCAGAATAGGGATGTCCTAAGGAAAAGTGGGACATTCTGGGGTCAAATCAGAAACTGGGATGGCTTCTGTAAGTCAGGGATGTCCCTGGAAAATAGGGACACTTGGAGAGTCTGCCATATTTTGGAGAATCTTTAACCTAAGGTTACCAGACGTCCGTATAGTTAAAGCTATGGTTTTCCCCGTAGTGATGTATGGAAGTGAGAGCTGGACCATAAAGAAGGCCGGAGAATTGATGCTTTTGAATTATGGTGCTGGAGGAGACTCTTGAGAGTCCCATGGACTGCAAGAAGATCAAACCTCTCCATTCTTCAGGAAATCAGCCCTGAGTGCTCACTGGAAGGACAGATCGTGAAGCTGAGGCTCCAATACTTTGGCCACCTCATGAGAAGAGAAGACTCCCTGGAAAAGACCCTGATGTTGGGAAAGATGGAGGGCACAAGGAGAAGGGGACGACAGAGGACGAGATGGTTGGACAGTGTTCTTCAAGCTGCCAGCATGAGTTTGACCAAACTGCGGGAGGCAGTGGAAGACCGGAGTACCTGGCGTGCTCTGGTCCAGGGGGTCACGAAGAGTCGGACACGACTAAACGACTAAACAACAACCAAACCTCCCCATTTCCCAGGGACAGTCCCCAGATTTACAAATCAGTCCTGTGACAAAATCCATCTATTTAGTAGGAAGTTGAAAAGTGTCCCCGGATTCATTGGGGGGGGGGGGAATCTGGCAACCTCACTTTAACCGTGATTCCAAGGGGTTGGACCTGATGAACTTTGGGTTACCTCTGAACACTACAATTCTGTGATTCCTGCAAGTCTGGGTTTTGCCAATTGGTGCCACCACGAAAGACGCAGCTCAGCTCAGAAAACAGGAGGGAGGGAAATCATGCCAAATGAATTTAAGCTCAGAGATAATTTGAAGACCGGCAGCAGGCAGGGAAGCGTAGAAGGGGGAGGCGGATGGGAGGAAGGCGAGATATTTATTCATTTTCGTGACAATAGCCACGGGAGAAAGGAATCTGTCTTCCCCAGAGAGTTGCAGCGGGCTGCCAATCAGAGGAGGAATGGAACATGTCAATTCAGCAGAGAAGGTGCTGGCCAAGGCAACGTTGTCAGAATCTGGGAGGCCCCTGGTTTCCAAAGCCATAGAACTGCTGCCAGGGGTCTTGAATTTTGCCTGTAATTGCTTCCAATGGCAGAATAAACGCATAAACACACACAGACACCGCTGGAGATAACAATGGGCAGTTTAAAAACAGAAAACAATTTAATCTTCAGGTTTGCCCCTGCCTGGACAAGCAAGGGCACTTGAGGGGTGTGTTTGTGTGTGTGTGTGTGGCTAAGAAAACATGGGTGACTTTTTAAAAATAATATCAAAAATTATTATAATGTTGCAGCGTTGATTGGTTTTGCATAAGCGAACAAGGCATGAACACAGAATCCCATAGCTCCCACCCGGAAAAGCCTTCCCCCAATAACACTCGTTGGAAAATGAGCAAATGAGTCAACTAGGAAAATTATTCTCTGTAGGAGAATGATCCACCGAGCTTATAAAAATACAGCTCTATTTCATCAGATGTGTAAAATGTAAAACCTGAGCTTTTAGTGTTACTAGTTAATTAATTGAGTTTATACGCCATCCTTCCTCCCAAAGCAGTCCAAACGGTGGCAAGTATACAAAATGAATTATTATTATTATAATTATCATCATCATCATCATCATCATTATCAGTGCTTTTTTCTGGGGGGACGCAGGGGTATGCAACACCCCTAAACATTTTGTGAATCTTTGTACAATTGTCCATTTACTGTATTTATTTTTCCCAATTTGAACTATAAAATGGTGGTTTTCTTGAGTCAAAAGGAGAGTACCCCTAAACATCTTTTAAAGAAAAAACACACACATGATGATGATGGTGATGATAATGATTTGTACCCCGCCCATCTGACTGGGTTGCCCAGCAACTCTGGGCAGCTTCCAATAAATATAAAAACATAATAAAACACCAAACATTGAAAACTTCCCTATACAGGGCTGCCTTCAGATGTCTTCTAAATCAGTTAACATATCTAGAAACAATTCCAATACAGACAGAGATAGGGGAGAAGATCTGTCTAACAGAGAAGGGTTGTTGGAAGAGGAAATGTCTTCAGCAGGCCACCCCCCCCCGCCCCCCAGGATGCTGAAGAGGAAGAAGAAGAGGACCGTGAAGCCCTGATGGTGAAGATCGCAGTTGCCCTTTTGATGTAGTTTTAAATTAAGGCTTTATTCCCTCCCTCGTGGGCTCAAAGGGGCCTGGAGATGGCTGCAGTCATTGACACGTGAAGAATCAATGAGGTGAGGTTGTAAATAGACGGGATTATTGAGGCTTTGTGGATAAGGGGAATTAAGGGGAGGCGAAGCAGATTTATACACCCACCCCCACAGAAATACAGGCCCAAAGAAATACAGAGATTTGCATTATGTTTGCACATGCTAATTTATACAGATGAATACATGCAATACTGCAATTTTAGAAATAGCTACCATCATTTAAGTGTCAAAAAATACAAATGCCTCTCATCATCATGGGTAATTATTTCTGGAGGGGGACTTCGGTGCTGATCCAGTTCCCCACTCCCGGAGAAAACAAAGGGCCGGCCTACCGTTAAGCAGAGTGGGGTAGCAGCTTCAGGCAGCATTTGCTGTGGGGCAGGGCGTGGCAGCATCTTGGCTGGAGGACTGAGCTGCGTGTGGGATGCAGCTTGCCCAGTGCCTCCTAAATTAGTCTCAGGTGCTTTCAGTGGCGTAGCGTGGGTTGTCAGCACCCGGGGCAAGGCAAGTAATTTGCGCCCCCTAACCCTAACCCCCAGATGTTGCACCTAGTGCGGCTGCCCCCCCCTGCACCCCCCATGCTACGCCAGTGGGTGCTTTGTGGGTCCCTGTCCCATCAGCTGTGTTGAACTAAGATCCAGTGTAGGCAGAGGCGTAGCAAGGTCAGGTGGTACCCGGTGAAATATTTTTTTTGTCACCCCCCCCCCCCACACACACACACAGGAAGCTGAGGTTGCCTCTTGGTCCGGTAACCCTCCAGCCTCTCCTGAGTTGCAGAGGCTCAGGGCAGAGAGGCGGAGGGAACTAAGTTCCCGCAGGAGGAGTGCTTGCCTCCAGGCCAGGAGAGGTGAGGCACCTGTGGACCGGGGCCGCCCTATGCTTTGGGGCAGATAAAAGCCAGCCAGCCACAGTCCCAGGTTGCGGGAGCAATGTTGTTGCTAGCCTGTTCCTGCCTGCACCCTGGCCTGCTCTTCTGCCAGAATTCCTGACCTCACCCGACTCCCTGCCTTGGACCCAGCTTCACTTTTGACGGACGGCCTCCATACGCCACCCTCGACCTCGGACTGGACTCGGACCTCACCTCTTGGTTAGCCCCCAGGACCAGCACACCAGGAGGGATTTTGTCACCCCTTCCTAGGCATGACACCCAGGGCAGACCACACACCCCATACTCCCCTTGCAACACCCCTCAGTGTAGGAATGAGACCCTGTCTGCAGATGACACCTGATATGGCTGCCAATTTAGCAGGCCCGATTCGAGGCGTCGCAATAAGTACCGTATTTTTTGCTCTATAAGTAAAAAGGAAGGGGAAATGTGTGTGCATCTTATGGAGCAAATGCAGGCTTCATGGTTTCAGTGAAAGCAACGTGAAGCCTCCAAAGCGCAGTGGGAGCTCCCTCTGCACTCCGGAGGCTTTGCGTTGCTTTCGCTGAAGACAGGTGAGGACTGATCACTCTTGCTCTCCAGGCTTCGATTTGCTGGAGAGGCGCTGTGCAGCTTTTCCTCTCTGCACAGTGCCCCTTCAGCGAAGCGGGAGGAGAAATGGAAGAGGCTCCACTTCTCCTGCCGCTTCGCTGAAGGGGCGCTGTGCAGAGAGGGAGAGAATTTTTTTCCCCTTGTTCTCCCCCTCTAAAACTAGGTGCGTCTTATGGTCGGGTGCGTCTTATAGAGTGAAAAATAAGGTATATAAAGCCTTTAATGGTTTGGAGGAGCAGTCTGGCAACTAGTACACTGTGCTGGTCCCAGGGGGAAGGTTACCGTTGGCGTAGTCAAAGTCCGGTCCTGGGTCACTAGTCTGGAAACAGTCCACAAGGAGCGGGGTGAGGTCCGAAGCTGGAAGCCAGGCGGGGACAGGAACACTGGAGGGTCAGGTCTGGGTCCGGGCAGGAGCAGGAGCAGGTACTCAACGACGTTGCTCCCACAACCTGGGACCGGGCTGACTGGCCTTTATCTTCTCTGAGGCCAGGGGCGGTCCCGGCCCCCAGGAGACCCGCCTCTCCCGGCCTTAAGGCGAGCACTCCTCCTGGGAGAAACCAGTTCCCTTCGCCTCTCTCCCCTGAGCCTCTGCAGTTCAGGAGAGGCTGGGGAGTTACTGGACCCAGGGGGAGACTCACCTTCCTCTGGCAGGGCCGGGAGAGGCACACCTGTAGGCACTGTGTACTTAATCACCTCCGGAGCCAGAGTGGAATCACCTGGTGCCTGCTCCTGAGGATCCGGCACAGGTGCAGGCGCTTCAGATCCAAGGCCCCGCCCCAGCTCAGCCGGCCCTGGAGGCGGGGACTCCTGTGCAGGCTGGGATTCCTCCGGTTCAGTCTCGAATCGGATTCCCAGGCCATCACAACTCTCTGGAATTCCCAATTGTTATTATTTTTCAACATGCTACACATTATTTTTCACAGTCTATTAATTTATTAAATTTGTAAGCCACCGTTCGTCCGAAGATCACAGGGCGCTTCGCAGCACAAAAACACTAAATCAGAATACAACTTACATAATAATACATGAAAAATACAAAAGCAAACCAACAACCTCTCTCTCTCTGCAAACACTAATTTGGCAAAAGGTGGGAAAATGGATATCCCTTTTTTAAAAAAAAAGAACAAAAGAATGGATGTTTCTTTTTAAAAATCTTGATTAAGATAGTTCTGTTTCTTTGAAAGCTATGACAGCCAGCAGGGGTGGCAATTTTACTAGGCTCACAGTCTACATATTTTTTAAAAGGGGTGCCTTATTTATTCATCCCAGATGGTAATGCCCATTGCTCCACAGGCAATGATGAGATCTGAACAGGGGATTTCTGGATATCAGTCACTTAGCTTCTATGCTGCACTGTATAACATGTGTATCTTATTCCACTGAGCAATGTGTTCCTGCCCGAATGCCACTCGTTCATGGAGATTGCAGAGCAAGAGGTTCAGGAAAGCGAGGGATAATCTTTGAGACAGGAAGAGAATTATGAATTGTGGTAGATTATCTTTTACACAATGAATTATTGGTTGATTTATGTAGCAGAATTTCCACGGAGTAACCTTATGAGCAATGACAAACCTAGACAGCATCTTAAAAAGCAGAGACATCACCTTGCCAACAAAGGTCCATATAGTTAAAGCTATGGTTTTCCCAGTAGTCATGTATGGAAGTGAGAGCTGGACCCTAAAGAAGGCTGATCGCCGAAGAATTGATGCTTTTGAATTATGGTGCTGGAGGAGACTCTTGAGAGTCCCATGGACTGCAAGAAGATCAAACCTCTCCATTCTGAAGGAAATCAGCCCTGAGTGCTCACTGGAAGGACAGGTCCTGAAGCTGAGGCTCCAATACTTTGGCCACCTCATGAGAAGAGAAGACTCCCTGGTAAAGACCCTAATGTTGGGAAAGATGGAGGGCACAAGGAGAAGGGGATGACAGAGGACGAGATGGTTGGACAGTGTTCTCGAAGCTACCAGCATGAGTTTGACCAAACTGTGGGAGGCAGTGGAAGACAGGAGTGCCTGGCGTGCCCTGGTCCATGGTGTCACGAAGAGTCGGACACAACTAAACAGCTAAACAACAACAAAACCTCATGAGAGAGTCACAAGAAGTGTGCCTTTGATCGCACACAGCCCCTCCCTTTTTCATAACTTCTTGGGGGCTAACTTTCTATCTGGCTACCTACCCCAAAACTGATTGTGGAGAGGAGAAGGAATATTCCGCAGCTGCCATCTTTGCCCATATGCCTAAAAGCAAACGGAAGCAGAGAAGAAGAATTGGGGAGTTTGCTGGGTGGGGAGAGAATGAAGAATGACCAAGACTTGAGGAGATTAAAAGTGATATACGTGTAACAGGAAGCGTGGATTCAAAATACGATCGCCTCCCCCACTTTGCACACATTCAGGAAGCAGGGGAAAGTGAGAAACTAAGAAATTCATTTCATTCAGAGCATGTGTAGGAAACATTCTGGGATGGATTGCCTCCCATTGGTCAGACCTGTATGAATGAGAGGCTCTTGGAGCTGGTGTTTCCTAATACGAAAGATGTTCTCAGGGTCATTCATGGGTACACTTAGTCACAAGAGCACCCGCGCAGCTCAAAAGTGGACACATTTTTTTGACGCTGGGACGTCGACGCTGCTTCAATGTCCCATTCATTTTGAAATCTCATATCACAAAGGACATATCTGGAAAAGGAAGCATATGCTAATATAATAAATAATATTTTTTTATTTATACCCCACCCTTCCCGGTTCAGAAAACCGGGCTAACAACAAATTAAAAACACTTAACTGATGCAACCAAAAAACAGCATAAAATACAGTATAAAATGTGAATAACAATAAATTCAGAATTCAAAATTCAATTTAGGAGGAAATCCATCCAATAAACATTAGATGATCACCAGGGCTAGCTGGCTAAATTAGTCCTATTTCGGCCAGCGAGGAGACCAGGGGAGAATTAGCTGTGGGATCCCAGAGCTACAAAGATGGCAAAGCATATGAAGGGGCAAGATGACCTTTGCAGCCTTGAGGCATGGTGGAAAGGCGATGATAATCAGAAACAATCATTGCTTCTTCACACAGTGCATAGTTAAACCCTGGGAACTTGCTCCTGCAGGAGGCAGTGATGGCGACCAACCTAGATGGCTTTAAAAGAGGACAAGACACACCCATGAAGGCCACTAGCAGTTGGGGCAGCAATACTTCTGAAGCCCAGTTGCTGGAAACCGCAGGAGGGCAGAGGGCTCTTGCGCTGAGATCCTGCCTGTGGGTTTCTCATCGGGACAACTGGTTGGCCACTATGAGACCAGGTTGTCGGACTAGATGGACCATTGGCCTGATCCAGGAGGCTCTTCTTATGATCTTAATGAGAACGGTGACACAAGGGCCAACATTGATGCCAAAATCAAGCATCGCTTGGGCTTGGTGAGTGCAGCTTTCTTCCAATGGAAGTACAGAGTGTATGAGGACCAGGACATTAACAAGGAAACCAAAATGCTTGTTTACAAAGCTATTGTACTACCAACCTTACTGTATGCTTGTGAAACGTGGAGCACTTATAAACGCCATCTCCAACTCCTCGAAAGTTTCCATCAACAGTGTCTCTGGAAATTTTTGGTAAGACAGGCGGACTAATGCCAGTGTACTGCAAGAAGCAAAGATCACCAGTGTCGAAGCAATGATTCTTCAACAACAGCTTCATTGGACTAGTCATGTTGTGTGGATGCCTGATGATTGTCCTCCAAAGCAACTACTCTATTCCGAACTTAACAATGGAAAACGTAATGCTGGTGGTCAACAAAAGAGGTCTAAAGACTCTCTCAAGGCAAAGCTAAAAAAATGTAGTAGAAACACCGACAACTGATAAACATTGGCCTGCAAGTGCTCCAATTGGAGAACAGCCCTTACCAAAGGTGTCATGGGCTTTGAAGACACTCGAACTCGAAAGGGAGAAATATGCTAAGAGGAAGGCACGCTTGGCAAACCCTCACCGTGATCAACTCCCGCGTGGAAACCTCTGTCCCTACTGTGGCAGGATGTGTGGATCCAGAATTGGCCTCCACAGTCACTTACGGACTCACTGTTAAAACCGTGTCCGTGGAAGACAATCTTACTCAGTGACAAGGGATTGCCAAAGAAGAAGAAGATATATGTATCTGAAGAAGAAAAAGACTCTTACTTTAGTGATGGTGATTCAATGACCTCCTCCGCTATACCTTAGCTTAGTGAGCAGGCTAGCTTAGGGTCGTGTTCTGGTCTCATGCTGAATCACATGGGCAAAGCAGATCAGGCGTTGCAGAACCATGGAGAGCTCCAAGTGAAGGACGTGCCCCAACAGAGGTTGAGAGCAGGCAAAGGCCCTTTAAGCCTTTACCTCCAGATGACCTGTTCTCGTAAAGGGCCAGCCCTTGGGCATGAAGAGCCCTCCCCTTTCCCACAGTCTGCAGCCTGGTATGTGCTTGACCAGGGAGGTCCTGTGGGTTCCTCAGGAGAAGGTCCCTGTCAGGAACCTAGCTGTGACCCTACAAGCCTAGGTGGTATGGGAGGTTCTTCTGGGGGCTCCTGATCCCCACTAGCCAGCTCAGAGACCTGAAACTGCTCGGTCTCATAGGAAGAATGTATAAAACCGGCTCAAATATATTTTGGAAATGTAAGGAAAAAGAAGGGACTTTTTACCATATGTGGTGGGATTGTAGTAAAATTAAAAAATATTGGGAAACGATGAGTTGAAGAAAATGTTCCAGTTAACATTTGCAAAAAAAGCCTGACGCATTTTTGTTAGGGATTGTAGGGAAAGACCTGCCAAGGAAATTGAAAAACATCTTTATGTACGCGACAACAGTGGCAAGAGTCTTAATAGCACAAGGATGGAAGAATGAAGAAATCCCGACCAAAGAACTGTGGCAAGAGAAACTGATGGACTATGTGGAATTGGCAAAGTTGACACATAAACTACGTGATAAGGACAACTGTGACTTTAAAGAAGAATGGGAACCTTTTACAAAGTACTTAAAGAAACAACAAAATGAATTGGACTTCTTGGCAGGTTTTGAATAAACACTCACAAACTTTTTATTGGTAACATATAGATAGATAAATTAAGGATCTTTACAATTTTATAATATGCAGAGAATAACATGTGCTGAAAAACCAGAGAGAGGAGCTGAGGGAAGTCTAGGGGTGTGTGAGAGGGTGAGTTTTTCTTTCTTGGGGAGGGAAAAATGGGGATGGAAAATGAGGATGATGTGTTTTTGATGAATTGTTATGTTGAAATTCCTAATAAAAAATATTCAAAGAAAGAAAGAAAAGAAACTGCTCCGTCTCCTTATCCAGTGCTTCTGCAGCCTCCGACTCCCCATCTCGATTTGTGCCAGGGTTCACGACACCCAGGAGTAAGGGAGGTGCTGCTTCTTCCAGCATCTTCCAGCATCTACCAGCATCATCTGCACCTTATTTTTCCAAAGGTGAACAGGAAGGTCTTCGCCTGCTGGCAGAAGGACAATAAAGAGGAAGGCAGTCTTACCTCTCTCGGGAAGAAATCCCACAATGAAGGACCTGACACAGAAAAGGCCCTCTCTCGTGTCGCCACCAGCCATGTTGCTGATGCTGATGAGACCTAGAGAAGGCTCTCACATGAGGATCTTAACACCTGGGTAGGTTTGTAAAGGGAGCTAAGCTCCTTCAGGTAGCCTAGGTCCAAGCCATATAGGGCTATTGTATAGGTCCTCACCAGCACTTGGGAGTGCGTCTGTAAATCATGGGTAGGCAAACTAAGGCCCGGGGGCCAGATCTGGCCCAATCTCCTTCTAAATCTGGCCCACGGACAGTCTGGGAATCAGCATGTTTTTACATGAGTAGAATGTCTCCTTTTATTTAAAATGCATCTCTGGGTTATTTGTGGGGCCTTCCTGGTGTTTTTACATGGGTAGAACGTGTCCTTTTATTGAAAATGCATTTCTGACTTATTTGTGGGGCCTGCCTGGTGTTTTTACATGAGTAGAACGTGTGCTTTTAATTAAAATGCATCTCTGGGTTATTTGTGGGGCATAGGAATTCGTACATTTTTTCCCTCCAAAATATTGTCTGGCCCATCACAAGGTCTGAGGGACGGTGGACCGGCCCCCTGCTGGAAAGGTTTGCTGACCCCTACTGTAAATGGACCAGTAGCTGTTTCAACAGGGGAGTAGAACAGCCTCCCTGTAACAGGCCCCAGTCGGCAGTCTGGACCAGATGAAGCTCCCTTCCTCGCAGAAGACCCACCGGTTTCTTCCCTCCTTCCATTTCCATTTCCACTTCCCGCCTCCTGCAGTTTGCAGGGCTGAGAGCTTGCTGAATTATTTACCACCCCCGCCGACTTGGAGAGGAGCTGCAGAAGAGGGGCGAGGAAGCAGAAGCCACCAGAGACCCTGACAGAGAGAGAAATGCAGAGAGGTAGGGAAGAACGGAGGCTTAATTAATTGCTACCTCCCCACCCCCACTTCTGCCTCTCTGCCAAATAAAATGCTTCCAGGCAGGGCCTTCTGGGAGGGCTGTTTTCACTGTCCCCATGGCAAAGACCAGCCAAACAACACATGGTGAATGGCATTGCTTGAGGAGCGCAGCTCCCACCCCACCCCCAATCTGAGGCTGTTCAGAGATCCGCCTGGTCCTCACTGTTGGGAGATGCTATTATCTCTTTCACACTGGGATGCAGCTAGATCCACTCCATATGACCCATGGAATTAGCATCCATTTGCTTGCACAGAGCTTACGCAGTGGTTAGACACCAGTCTCCTGCATGCCGTACTTTTAAAGCACATCCAACATTTTCCTGCATTCTGTGCTTCTTCCATCTCTTTTTATTCTCCTTTATTCGATTCACCTGGGTCATTTCCTGTGTGTGCTTCTTATTGTGCATTCTTCATACTGGCCATTGACCGTAACAATAAAGGTTGGCCCAGTATACCTGAGGGATGCGGATGGTGCTGTGGGTTAAACCACAGAGCCTCTTGAGTTTGCTGATCGGAAGGTTGGCAGTTCGAATCCCCACGACGGGGTGAGCTCCCATTGCTCGGTCCCAGCTCCTGCCAACCTAGCAGTTCAAAAGCACATCAAAGTGCAAGTAGATAAATAGGTACCACTCTTGCGGGAAGGTAAATGGCGTTTCCGTGCGCTGCTCTGGTTCGCCAGAAGCGGCTTAGTCATGCTGGCCACATGACCTGGAAGCTGGACACCAGGTCCCCTCGGCCAATAAAGCGAGATGAGCGCTGCAACCCCAGAGTCGATTCTGACCGATTCTGGGGTTGCAGTGCTCATCTCACTTTATTGGCCGAGGGAGCCGGCATACAGCTTCCGGATCATGTGGCCAGCATGACTAAGCCGCTTCTTGCGAACCAGAGCAGCACACGGAAATGCCATATATCTTCCTGCCAGAGCGGTACCTATTTATCTACTTGCACTTTGAGGTGCTTTTGAACTGCTAGGTTGGCAGGAGCAGGGTCCGAACAACGGGAGCTCACCCCGACGCGGGGATTCGAACCGCCGACCTTCTGATCAGCAAGTCCTAGGCTCTGTGGTTCAACCCACAGCGCCACCCGCATCCCCTGTGTCCTAGTACTCCACAATTGGCTAAATAGTTCTGGTAGGCCCTCACCTCTCTCCTGCAAAATATGGGGAGCCTGGAGACACCCCTAGGATGTCAAAATGCATCTCTCTCTCTCATTCTGCCTGCCTTTGACTCTTCATGTGCTCTTTTGGAAGGTTTCCAGGGTTTTCTCATCTATTTACTTGGTTCTTGTTTTGCCACCAGTGGTGCTAATGGAGTTAATGAGCGTGAGATGCATTGTCTGAGCGCTGAATTGGCCTCGCGTATTCCTTATGGCATCTCCCAAGGCGCCCCAATTAGACGACACATTTTTTAAACAAGCAAGTTTAAAACCCACCCACTAACCCCAAAGCCAGCGCTTGAGACTGAGAAGGACCTTTCCATGCCTCGCTTTTTAGGGCAACCAAAGTGAGGGGGGTGGGAAAAGAGAGAAGGAACTCCTGTATCAGGCAAGGCTACAACACCTGAGGCTATTTATGGAGGAAGCGAGTTTAAGGACGAGGAGTGGATGTGATAGAAGTATATAAAATTCTGCATGGCTCAGGAAAAGTGGATAAAGAGAGGCTTCTTTCTCCTCCTTTGATAAGGGACAGGCAGCGAAGCTTAAATTTTGGAAGATTCAGGACAGGAGAAAGCAGTAGGCAGTTAAACTGTGGAACTCACTCCCACTTGAAGGAGTGATGGCTGCCAACTCAGATGGCTTTAAAAGAGGACCAAGACAAATTCATGGCAGAAAGGGTTGTCAATGGCTACTCGCCACAACTGCTTTCTTTGTCTTTATGCTTCCCATAAAATATCTTGCAGCATTTTCACAGTAAGGACGTCGCCAATTAAAAACGAAGTCCATATATACAAACAATTCCATATATCTCAAAAACAATTTTCCTATGTAAAAAGAATTTCAGTTCCAATAGAAATAGGCAGACTGTGATAAAGACGTTCTTTCTCCACTGAATAGGCCTCTGAATACCACTTTTGTTGGGAATTTACTGCTTTAATCTCCCACCTTTTCTACCGAGGAGCTAAAGGGGGCAAGGATCTGGTCCTCTTCGTCCTTGTTTTCCCCCCTGCAACAACCTTGTGAGGTAGATTAGGCTGAGATGTTGTGGCTGGCCCAAGGTAGGTCACCCAGTGAGCTTCAGGGGTAAGTGGGAATGTTAAGCCATTCTAGACTAGATCAGAGCCTTTTTCATCTACCCCAGACTGACAATGGTCCTCTGTTCAATATGAAGCAGCCAGCCTTTGCCAGCACTTGAACGAAACAAAAAACTAAACAGTCCTGCTACATCAGGCCAAGCAGATCCGTGTGGGAAACCAGCAAGCAGGATGCAAACACAAGGCCTTCGCTCCTCTAGTGGTTTTCGGCAACTAGCGTTCAGAAGACTCGCCGCCTCTGTCTACGGAAACAGAGCAGAGCCATCAATAGGAATCTCCTCCATGAATTTATAAAGGATCTTCACTGGCTCCCAGTACATTTTGCAGCACAATTCAAAGTGTTGGTGCTGACCTTTAAAGCCCTAAACAGCCTCAGTTCCCTATACCTGAAGGAGCATCTCCACCCCCATCATTCAGCCCGGATACGGAGGTCCAGCTCCGAGGGCCTTCTGGCGGTTCCCTCACTGCAAGAAGTGAGGTTACAGGGAACCAAGCAGAGGGCCTTCTCGGTGGTGGCACCTGCCCTGTGGAACGCCCTCCCACCAGATGTCAAGGAAATAAACAACTACAGTGGCACAGTGGTGCTTCAGGTTACAGACTCCGCTAACCCAGAAATAGTACCTCAGGTTAAGAACTTTGCTTCAGGATGAGAACAGAAATCGTGCTCCGGCGGTGTGGCAGCAGCAGGAGGCCCCATTAGCTAAAGTGGTACCTCAGGTTAAGAACAGTTTCAGGTTAAGAACAGACCTCCAGAACAAATTAAGTTCTTAACCAGAGGTACCACTGTATCTGACTTTTAGAGGACATCTGAAGGGAGCCCTGTTTAGGGAAGCTTTTAATGTTTGATGTTTTATTATGCTTTTGTATTTGTAGGAAGCCACCCAGAGTGGCTGGGGCAACCCAGTCAGATGGGCAGGATAAAAATAAAATAAAATAAAATTTCTTCTTTTCAAGCTATCCTAGTTGGGGGCTTGGGGCCCCTATTCTGCTTTATAATGCATATATTCCTCGCCTTCTGCACTCACCTCTCAAGGTGATGTACAAAATACAATTGAAATAGCTTTTAAAAACCTGTTCAAAACAACACGGAAAATAACTAACAGGAAGGATTCGAAACCGGCGGGACCATAAATTCACGGAAGACTGGAGTAAATTTACAGACTACTTGAAAAGTATTTGTGAAGATCAGACAACGTTTGTAGGTTTGCAAGAAGTTTTGTGGGGAGTATTATTGGAAGTACTGCAAAAATGGAGAAGAGGAAGGATGATTTGTTAAGGCAATATAAAGTTAAGAAATGCATAAGAAGTGGTTAAAACGGTGGCTCATCAGAGGTGCTGATGGAAGTCTAAAAAGATTGTATAAGTGATAAGTTTTGTGGTACATTTTATCATTTATATGTTAAAATCAAGAACAAACCTCTCCATTCTTAAGGAAATCAGGCCTGAGTGCTCACTGGAAGGACAGATCCTGAAGCTGAGGCTCCAATACTTTGGCCACCTCTTGAGAAGAGAAGACTCCCTGGAAAAGACCCTGATGTTGGGAAAGATGGAGGGCACAAGGAGAAGGGGACGACAGAGGACGAGATGGTTGGACAGTGTTCTTGAAGCTACCAGCATGAGTTTGACCAAACTGCGGGAGGCAGTGGAAGACAGGAGTGCCTGGCGTGCTCTGGTCCAGGGGGTCACGAAGAGTCAGACACAACTAAACAGCAACAACAATATATATATAACACAACACGGAAAATGAGAGTGGACACAAACACACACACACACACACACACACACACACCCATGTGGACACCAATGGCAGATTCTCTTCTCTTCTATTTCTAACAGAACAGAAGCTTTGCTGCTTTCAAAAGAGGGCTGTGCTATATTCGCTTTGCCTTACAACCTTCTGGTGGCGTGCAGGGCTGGGCCCTCCCACACGCAGGGTCTCGCACTCACACCTTTTGGGAACCGAGCGCTGGAGAGACCCTCAAAGCTTGCGAGTCTGTTTCCAGCTCTCTCACATTCCCCAAGCGGAACCCGAGCCAAGATTTGTCTAGTTTCAAACTTAAACCTCTCCGCAGCTCCAGCCCCAACCCATAAATCTCCCCCTGTCACCTCAGGCTTGGCCCATGTGTGCATGCTCAAACATATGTCTGCAATAATGGAAAAGCAGGCCCAGGTTCACCCAGAGGTTCCCATATCTAGCTTCCCTTCTGTAATTAAAGGGGGGGGGGGGAGAGAGAAAGACAAAAACCTTGAATGGGCAAAGGAACTTTGCAGAGTCTTCTCACAGAGCATCTCGTGGGTCATGGGGGACAGGCTGATGCTGCCCCCTAGTGGTGGCCTAGGAAGCTGCCTTCTGCTATGTCAGACTGAATTTAAGGAAAACCCCCAATTTTTAAAGGAAACCCCCAGAATTGATTGGTGGGGGGGGGGTGTGGGTGTGATTAAAAACCCATCCCTCCCTCCATAGAATCCTGGGAACTGTGGTTCAACGGTGCTGGGACTTGTAGTTTCATGGGAGGAAACTACGGTTCCCATGGTTCTTTTGGGTGCTTGCGATTGTGCTTTAAATGTATGGTGTAAAGGTAAAGGGACCCCTGAACATTCGGTCCACTCATGGCCGACTCTGGGGTTCTGGCGCTCATCTCGCTTTATTGGCTGAGGGAGCCAGTGTACAGCTTCAGGGTCATGTGGCCAGCATGACTAAGCCGCTTCTGGCGAAGCAGAGCAGCGCACGGAAACGCCGTTTACCTTCCCGCCGGAGTGGTCCCTATTTATCTACTTGCACTTTGACGTGCTTTCGAACTGCTAGGTTGGCAGGAGCAGGGACCGAGCAATGGGAGCTCACCCCATTGTGGGGATTGGAACTGCCGACCTTCTGATCGGCAAGCCCTAGGCTCTGTGGTTTAACTCACAGCGCCACCCGCATCCCTCTCTATGTTGGATAAAGGTAAAGGTAAAAGGACCCCTGACCATTCGGTCCACTCGTGGCTGACTCTGGGGTTCCGGCGCTCATCTCGCTTTATTGGCCAAGGGAGCCAGCGTACAGCTTCCGGGTCATGTGGCCAGCATGACTAAGCCACTTCTGGCGAACCAGAGCAGCGCACGGAAACGCCACTTACCTTCCCGCTGCAGTGGTACCTATTTATCTCCTTGCACTCTGACGTGCTTTCAAACTGCTAGGTTGGCAGGAGCAGGGACCGAGCAACAGGAGCTCACCCTGTCGCGCGGATTCGAACCGCCGACCTTCTGATTAGCAAGTCCTAGGCTCTGTGGTTTAACCCACAGCATAGGCACAGCCTATTCTTCTAGGTAGCCCAGTAGTGTCTGCTCTGACTGGCAGAGCAGCTCTGCAGCTGTTCATACAGGTGTTTGGCTTGCCTGTTACCTGCTGTCTGGTCCTTTGAGCTGTCAGCGGCTGGATCTGGGGCCTGCAAGGTGCAGCCAGCACGCAGGTCCCTTTATCTTTTAATTTAAACATACTTTGATTTGGGCTGTGCACGATCCCGCAGCCCAGCTTCATCTATTTCTCCAACCTGGGGCAGAAAAGCCACGCAGATGCTCCCCCTTCAATTCCCACTCCCCCCCCCACCTTTCCAGGCTCTCTGATTGCATTGCCAGATTATCCCTGGCAAGCCTCCCATCCTTGTCTCTCATTCTTTCATCAATTGAACGTCATGGTTTTCTCGAAGGCTGGGTTGGCGGCGAGAACGCAGCTGGGCCAGAGGAACAAAGATCCAAAATGAGACTCAAACACCCTCCTGGCTTCAGGGGAAAAGTCAGAGGAGCTGGTTTCTCCGTGCAGCACATGTTTAAACTATGGAAGTGGTTCCTACGTGAAGCAGTGATGGCCACCAACTTGGATGTCTTTAAAAGAGGATTAGAGAAATCCATAGAGTGGTTATCAGTGGCTACAGACAAAAATGGAGATGACCAAGACCTTTGTGGTTTAAGAATGTGCTGTGTGAAGAACTTTCACACCCTCCAACATTTCTCCAAAGAAAATAGGGATGTTCTATCCAACAACATAGTGATGGAAGTGAGAGCTGGACCATAAAGAAGGCTGATCACCGAAGAATTGATGCTTTTGAATTATGGTGCTGGAGGAGACTCTTGAGAGTCCCATGGACTGCAAGAAGATCAAACCTCTCCATCCTTAAGGAAATCAGCCCTGAGTGCTCACTGGAAGGACAGATCGTGAAGCTGAGGCTCCAATACTTTGGCCACCTCATGAGAAGAGAAGACTCCCTGGGAAAGACCCTGATGTTGGGAAAGATGGAGGGCACAAGGAGAAGGGGACGACAGAGGACGAGATGGTTGGACAGTGTTCTCGAAGCTGCCAGCATGAGTTTGACCAAACTGTGGGAGGCAGTGGAAGACAGGAGTGTCTGGTGTGCTCTGGTCCATAGAGTCATGAAGAGTTGGACACGACTAAACGACTAAACAACAATCCAACAACAACAATTTTACTATTTATGCTCCACTCATCCCAGTACATTTCCAAGTACAATTCAAAGTGTTGGTGCTAACCTTTAAAGCCCTAAACGGCCTCAGCCCTGTATACCTGAAGGAGCATCTCCACCCCCATCATTCAGCCCAGACACTGAGGTCCAGCACCAAAGCTCTTCTGGCAGTTCCCTCCTTGCAAGAGGTGAGGATGCAGGGAACCAAGTAGAGGGCCTTCTCGGTAGTGGCACCCGCCCTGTGGAACACCCTCCCTTCAGATGTCAAGGAAATAAACAACTATCTGATTTTTAGAAGATATCTGAAGGCAGCCCTGTTTAGGGAAGTTTTGAATGTTTGATGCTTTATCATGTTCTTAATATTCTGTTGGGAGCTGCCCAGGGGGAATGAATGAATCTTTATTTGTGTCAGCCATCAGCCATAGCAATAAAACAACAATATGATATACAGGAATAAAAATTTAAAAGTCAATTATATGAAATACATTTTTGGGTTTTGAATCAATAGTCAGAGTGGATCTTATTCTAATTGCCCCAGCTAAAAACCTTGCAAACCTTTGCTGTCACCTGCTCATCTTGATCTGCCAAGAGAAAGGACACTGTGGCAGTGGCTGGGCAACCCAGAATGGACAATAAAAGAGGGGTGATAACCTCATTCCTCAAGAGTGCAAGTCAGCAGGGCATGCGCCACCGATTCATTTTCTGTTGGGAGCCACCCAGAGTGGCTGGGGAAACCCAGCCAGATGGGTGGGGTATAAATAAATTATTATTATTATTATTATTATTATTATTATTATTATTATTATTATTATCATCATCATCTGAGTTGCCCCAGCCACTCTGGCCAGGGGTCATCTAGCTCAGCCCCTTGCAAAGCAGGAATCTTTCATCCACCATGGGACTCAAACCCCCAGCCCTGAGATTAAGAGTCTTGTGTTCTACCAAATGAGCCACCCCCTTTTACTTGGCTGGAGAACCGTAATGTGGAATTTGGAGAAGTGTGAGTTTCAAAGGATAACTCGTTTCCATTCTCATATGATTTTGGATGGGCAAATCTCACAGGCAAAATAGAAGACAGCTTCCAGAGGTCTAGCCCTAAAACACCCAATATAAGACACTTCACTGCTGCCTGGACCAAACCGAAAGAGGTGAAAGAGGTTACCGAAAGAGGTTACCCAGCATGGCAAAAAATCAGTGTTTGATTCAATTGGATTCGCCCTCGGATTTGTTGCAGAGCGCCTCCTGGCGGCAGCTCTGCGCAACTCTCGTGAAAATCAAAGTGATTGTGGCACTTTCCCCTTGCATGCCAAGACAGGCACCAGAAGATTGAGCGGACAGGACCATTTTTGGGTCCAACGGTCCACAAGGCGGTTTCTGCACCTGCTGCTGTAGAGGGAGGTGAGAGGCAGATGGGGCTCGTCAACCTGGGAAGGTAGCTGTAATGGTTCTAGGGGTTGCTCGGGTGTAAGTTGCCGCCACTCCTGGCTAGGTTACCTGGTTGAACCCTTTCTGTCTGGACAGCCTTTCACTTCGTGGCTGTCTCAGTCGCTGGCAGAATCCGTCAGTGGGCGTTTCTTGAACTTCTTCCAGCAAAGAAGTTCTTTGGCGCCAAGTCTCCACCTACTCTCCCTGCGCGGAAGTCTTCTGCGCAGGGAGGGTGTGGGCAACGGAGGACCCGTGCTCTCCCCACTGGTCTCGGGTGAAGAGTCCTGGAGCCTCCTCTCCGATTCCCCCATCTGCCCCCCTTCTCCACTGGTGTTATGCTGATTTCCTTCCCCAGCAGATGGGCTGCCTCTCTCCCTACTGGGACCCTCTCCGGCATCGCTCTGGAGCCTTCCCTCCGCCTCTAGCTCCGATGGCAGTTCCCTGACAGTAGGCCATCTAGGAGAAGGAAAAGTCTGATCCTAAACCTCGGCTGCTTTGCAGGAGAAGAAAATGCTAAGGAGTAAATACTGCAGACTGGAGTTCCTAAGATGGTTGGATGGCGGCTTCTATGCCTCCTTCCAGCAACTCCTGCAGCCAAGCCAGTGCCAAACGTATTTCCTTTGGTCCACACCAGCGAGGCCGAGAAGGGAGTGTTGTCGTCTGGGCAGCTCAGAATCTCCATACATACTACTCAGGTTTGCGTCTCGGAGTGGTCACTTCGGTCCTGCCAATGCAACAGTGTGACTTCACCCCCAGAGGTGCACTCCATTACTCTCGACGGATGGCAGCAGTGAGGGCAATATAAATCAAGCATCTCTCTAAAGCCAGGTAGTTCCTTTGCAAGGAGTCGGGTCTGCTTGATCAGCACAGAAGTCAGTGGCACAAGCTACTGAGAGGAACTTGTTTTTAAGAGAGTGCCGCAGTGAGACTATAGCTCAGTGGTAGGGCACATGTTGAGGATCCCTGGGTCAGGGGTGGCTCGTGACCATTTGTTCTATTTATTCCTTACATTATATACCACCTAAGAGCTCAAGGGGATTGGCATGTTCCTCCCCTTCTGCTTTTTATCCACACAACAACCTTGTGAGGTAGGGTCAGTCTGAAAGGCAGTGACTAGCCCAGGGTCACCCAGTGAACTGGGCGAGTGAGGATTCGAACCCTGGACTACTAGGTCCTAGCCCAGCCCTCTTAACTGCTACACTCATACCAGTGAGATGAAGGCAAAGGGGTTGAACCAGAACCAATCAGAGGCACAGTCAACTACCATATTTTTTGCTCTATAAGACTCACTTTTTCCCTCCTAAAAAGTAAGGTGAAATGTGTGTGCATCTTATGGAGCGAGTGCAGGCTGCGCAGCTATCCCAGAAGCCAGAACAGCAAGAGGGATTGCTGCTTTCAAAGTATTTTTTTTTCTTGTTTTCCTCCTCCAAAAACTAGGTGTGTCTTGTGTCTGGTACATCTTATAGAGCGAAAAAATACAGTAATTCGAATCTTGCTCCATCCTCCTCTCTGGTGAGGTCAACCCTGAGACTAAGAAACTGTGTTTAAGTTAGGCAGGTGGGCAGGGAGGACTGGATGAGGTTTGTGGGACAAACCTCGCTCTGTTTTGCTGTTATTTCTCTTTTTTGCTTGCATTTACATCCCAGCTTTTTCTCCAAGGGGCTCAAGGTGGCGTACATGGTTCAGTTTACAAAGTCCACCGCCTCCTAAAAATCCAATTTCCCCACGTAACAACTTCCAGTGCCAAAGGAAAGTAGGGGAAGAGGAAAACTCAACTGCACATCTCTGGGGCTTGTGAGGAGGTGTGTGGGAGGGAGCAATCAATGTTTTGTCCAAACCACTGCATCACGCTGGCGAGTTACTACGCCAGCTCCTTCCCTGAGCTTTCTGATCTGCACCTCGCAGAATAAAATTAGCACTTGAATAGTGCTGATCGAGTAGCCCAGCAAATGCAAAACTATAAATTTTGCTTCTTCTGTTCTCTGGGGAGGCAGGGGCGGCTTCTTTTGTGCAGAGACAAACCGAGCAGCTGGCAACACCGGTGTGGAAAAGCACCCTCTGTCCGAAAGAATGCGGGATTCCCAATGACAGCAGAGAAGGGATGGGATATTTTGCAAAGTGGTAAGAGATTCCGTGCTGCACCTCGCTCAGAAATACAGAACCCTTCGTCTCTGCTAAGGGCCTGCTGGTGGTTCCCTCACTGTGAGAAGCCAAGTTACAGGGAACCAGGCAGAGGGCCTTCTCGGTGGTGGTGCCCGCCCTGTGGAACGCCCTCCCACCAGATGTCAAAGAGAATAACAACTACAGTGGTACCTCGGGTTACAGACGCTTCAGGTTACAGACTCCGATAACCCAGAAATAGTACCTCGGGTTAAGAACTTTGCTTCAGCATGAGAACAGAAATCGTGCTCCAGCAGTGCGGCGGCGTCAGGAAGGCCCCATTAGCTAAAGTGGTGCTTCAGGTTAAGAACAGTTTCAGGTTAAGAACAGACCTCCAGAACGTATTAAGTACTTAACCCGAGGTACCAGACTTTTAGACGACATCTGAAGGCAGCCCTGTTTAGGGAAGCTTTTAATGTTTGATGCATTACTGTATTTTAATATTGTGTTGGAAGCCTCCCAGAGTGGCTGGGGAAAACCAGCCAGATGAAAGGGGTATTAATAATAAATAATTAGTAATTAGTAATTATTATATAAAGCCTCTTGCTCCTTCAGATGGAGGCTGGAGAGGAGTGTTCAAGTGGGTGTTGAAACCGAGCTACTGTCCAAAAGCAAAATTTGCATCTGTTGCTCCACCCACTTTTGCCTCTGGCCACACCCACCACGATGCCCCCACCTCCAGATGTTGCTCTCTTATCATTCCTGACCTTTGGCCATGGCCTGCAAGCAGGACAGCACTCGGCTCACCTGCGATTCTCAGCAGCCAGTGAGACGGCGGAGGCAACTGCTGTGGCTAGTAGCTGCCGATAGCTTTGTTCTTCGTGAATTTGCCTAATCCTCGTGATTTCTAAAGCCGGTTGTTTTTATTATTTTTAAAAAACAAAAACAAACGCTGGAGCAGAGACGTAAAGTACCCTAAGGCCTTCTTCTTTTTTAATTCCTTTTTTTTTTAGATTAAATATATCTTGGATAGAGTTTCTCTCCTTAAAACCACACAAAAGGGGGGAGGAAATACATTCTTCATGTAGGTACGAAATACTGACCGTGGAGCAGGAACCATTTACAGTGCAAAGAACAATATTAACACAGATGCAGGGCTATCACCACCTACAGACGATTATCATTACAATTTCTACAGCATTCACCAGGGCTTCTTAATGCTTCCTTGCCGCACTGAGTAGCGGCTCTAGAGCATTTGACTGCTGCCGGATCCTACAGAGTGGGTGTTTTAATGGAACTTGCTTCCGAAAGCCAAAACAAAACCCCCTGGCAATCGCCATACTCCTCAGGTTTATCGTTTCCTTGCTGAGTTTTACACTCATTTGTAGCTGCGACAGGTTTTTTTTTAAATCCGCAACTGCAGCCAGCTGCTGTGCAATCTAGGGACACGGACACCCTGGAGAAGATAAGAGGAACTATTTGAGAGGTGCTGATTGTTACAAGGGTCTTGTAAAACGGGCACACCCACATTCACATGCACACGCACGCAGAGAGGATTGACCGGAGGCAGGACGCAGTGACTTCCAGGAAATCACGTTTCTAGGCTGGAACAACGGAGACAGGGTCGTGGATCCCCCAGGATAACCCCGTCTGGGTTCAGTAAGGAATGTCGTTCTGGTAGTACTGGATCATATCGTAGGTCTTACTCCTGGAAAAAAGGTAACAGAAACAGAAGGTGATTCAGAAGTGGTCACCGGTGAGTTATACAGTGGTACCTTGGTTCTCAAACGCTTTGGTACTCAAACAACTTGGAACCAAAACACTGCAAACCCGGAAGTAAGTGTTCTGGTTTGCGAACTCTTTTCGGAAGCTGAACATGCTCCGTTTTGAGCGTTACACTTCCGATTTGAGTTCCACACTTCCATTTTAAGTGTCACGCTGAGGTCTGTCTGTTTTTGTTATTTATTTTGTGTTTTTGTGGCTCTTCTTTTTGACTGTGTGGAACCCAGTTCAGCTAATGATTGATTGTGTGACTGCAGTACATTGTTTATTCCTTTCATTTTATGGATCAATGGTCTCATTAGATAGTAAAATTCATGTTAAATTGCTGTTTTAGGGGTTGTTTCTAAAAGTCTGGAACGGATTAATCCGTTTTGCATTGCTTTCTATGGGAAAGCGCACCTTGGTTTTGGAACGCTTTGGTTTTGGAACGGACTTCCGGAACGGATTAGGTTTGAGTACCAAGGTACCACCACTGTAACGTGAAAAAGGTGTTATAAAAATGTGACACCAGAGGGTGCTGTAGAGCAGCGATCTTTCGCCAATGGAAAATAGCGTGTTTTTAAATAGCGTTTTCCAGATCAGTGGAGATCCAGCCCTAGACGGTGTGGAGCAGGTTTGGGTGGCAAATGACCACACCTGGCAGTACATATAAAGTTCCTTTTAGGGTTTCAGAGCCGGGCAGACTGAGGGAAATACAGAAGCTTCCACTGTTTTCACTGCTAAGGGTCAGTTACAGAAGTAGGAATGCCAGGGTGGTAATACCATTTGCCTGGCGGAGGATGGAGCCTACTGCGCCAAAGGTACAATTCTCATTCATCGCTCCTCCTGGTTTTGCCTCCGGCTCAAGCCCATGACTGGGATGTGGCCCCTGGAAGGCTGCCCCGAAGGAAATGCGGCCCTTGGGCTGAGAAAGGTTTCCCTCGCTAGAGAACAACCAGGAAATAAGCCAGCAGACGCGTAGAGGCCTACCTATTGCTGAGGAAGCAGCTCTGAATGATCTTGATGATGAAGTTGGCCGCTTCTCTCTCCGTCATGTTGGGGCTGAACCTGTTCCTGTTGGAGGAGGAAGCAGAGGAGATCTCAAGAGTTTGGGACTTTGCAGTTTGGAGAAAAGGCAAGTGAGAAATGACATAATCATGCCTGGGCATGGAGAAAGTGGAGGAAGAAAAGTTCTTTCTCCCTCTCACACAGCGCCAGAACTTGTGGATATCCAATGAAGCTGAATGTTGGAAGATTCAGGAGAGATGGGGAAAAAACAGGACTTCTTCAAGCAACACAAACTATGGAACTCGCTCTCCTAGGAGGCAGTGGTTGCTCCAAATTGAATATGTTCTTACGAGGACAAAAATGTCTCATCTCTTAGTTAGGGCCTCTGATTCTGACAACGAAATGAGACACAGGCTGCTCTGTGGAAATGTGGCTGATGCCCCACACCTGGATCCTAATCCCATTTATTCTAAAGTCCCATGTTGTTTCACTTCCAGATATGGGAACGATCCGATGCCTACGCTCTTGAATGCCGTGCCACACTTCGGGCATTCAGTTAATTCACTGCACTTCAGGGATTCAAGTAATCACATAATGTGGATTCAATACTGACAACGTATATAGTTGTTTTAAACGTTTTATTTTATAGTTCTTTCTTGAATGCAAGCTTTTTGTTTTTGTCAAAATTAATTAAAGAATTATACAATTTTTTTTAAAAAATCACTGCGCTTTATGGAACCAGGGCTGCTTTTTTAAAAGGAAAATTTAGAATTGCTCAGAGGGGTGCGATTCTAATCTGCATGCCAGCTGTGTGCTGCTCTTTCACACCTGTGCCCTTTCCTCAGGGATGCTGTAATGATTATATGGGGTTGCTCGTGCGTAAGTTGCCGCCACTCCTGGCTAGGTAGCATGGTTAAACCTTCCCTGGCTGGACAGCCCTTCACTTTGTGGCTGTTCAGTTGCTAGCAGGATCCGTCAGTGGGCGTTTCTTGAACTTCTTCTAGCAAAGAAGTTCTTTGACGCCAAGTCTATGCCTACTTTCCCTGCGTGGAAGTCTTCTGCGCAGGGTGGGTGTGGGTAGCGGAGGACCTGTGCTCTCCCCACTGGTCTCCAGCGAAGAGCCCTCTCTCCGATTCCCCCATCCGCCCCCCTTTATCCCTGGTGTTACGCTGATTTCCTTCCCCAGCCGCTGAGTCCCCTCTCTCCCTGCTTGGCCCTTCTCCGGCATCGCTTGGGAGCCCTGCCTCCACTTCTGGCTTTGATGTCAGTTCCCTGACAGATGCTTCCTTGCTCAGAGGACACGTTTTATCTGGAAGCCTGCGTTAAGAGTAGGAGGAAATCCTCAGAACTGCGAACTTGACAGTATTCTGAGGAGCACCTTAGGCAGAGGAAGGAGACGCAAGAATGTTTGTTCAAGGCATTCTTGTTCCATCAAGCTCTGCTGAAAGACCAGCTCCATCAGGCTAACTGGATGCTTCTGTCACCCAGGAGCAGCCATTCCATCAGGCTGCCACAGGGGAAGAAATGGGAAGCGGGGCTCATCCCATTCGCTTTGCTGAAAGACCAGCTCCATAATGTACCTCCAGCCTTTCTGTGCCAGTTGGTCGTTGTAAAAGCTATGGGGGATGCAGGTGGCGCTGTTGTCTAAACCACTGAGCCTCTTGGGCTTTCCTATCAAAAGGTCATCGGTTCGAATCCCCGCCACCGAGTGAGCTCCCGTTGTTTTGTCCCAGCTCCTGCCAACCTAGCAGTTCAAAAGCACACCAGTGCAAGTAGATAAATAGGTACCACCGTGGCAGAAAGGTAAACGCTGTTTCCGTGCGCTCTGGTTTCTGTCAGTGTCCCATTGCGCCAGAAGCGGTTTAGTCCTGCTGGCCACATGACCCGCAAAGCTGTCTGTGGACAAACGCCGGCTCCCTTGGCCTGAAAGCAAGATGAGCGCCCCAATCCCACAGTCTCCTTTGACTGGACTTAACCCTCCAGGGGTCCTTTATCTTACCTTTACCTGTAAAAGCTACTACTTAAGAATGGTTCCCAACTTTGCTTTCCCCCCACTTCCCTCCCTGTCCCCTTCCCCTTGTGCATCATGTCTTTTAGATGGAAAGCGTGTGGGCAGAGACTTGTTTTAACTGGCTGCATGTGAGCCACTCTGGGGGCCTGTTTGGCTGAAGAGTGGGGCACAAACGCTTCAAATAAATAAATCTAGGGGAGCCTGGACTGCACGATTTGCTTTTCCTATTGTTATCAGTCACTTTGTGCCTCAACTAACAAAATGCAACTTTTGCACGACCCTTATTTTTCAAATTGCCCAAATGTTGTTCTTTGAACAGCAACCTCCCCCCAGACCCGCCCCATGGTTGCCCATTCTGAGTCTGGCTGTGGCCATTAAGAAAAGGCTCCGCGTGGAACTCAAGGCAGACTCCAATTCAGGCCCAAACTAGGCCCAGGCCTGCTTAACTTGTGCAGCCCCCGCCATTAGGAAAGAGGCACGACTTACTTTAACAGTTTGATTGTCTGCCCTCGGAAACAGGGCAGCCCTGTGTCCAGCATCAACGTCACCAGAGAGACCACGGCATCCATGTAAGGCCTGCGCAAGGGGGGGGGGGAGACATAGACATGGACAGAGAGAGGAGAGGGAATTATTAGAGCCTCTCCTGTATCTGAAGAAAGAAAATAAAACCAGAGGGACTCGGTCTGGGGGTGGACCACACCTTATTACTGTAATTAAATCTACACAGTGTAATCATCTCCCATTTGCCGATGAGGCTGGGTTGCCACCTGCAAGCTATCAGCCATAACGAAATTACTGCAACAAAGGCAGCCCCCGTTCCTCTAGGACTGGCAGCTGTAATGCCAACCTCCCTCCTCCCACCACAAGGCAGTTGCAGGAATGGACCTCAGGAAAGATGAGCTGGCCTTCGGTGTAATTCGGTCATTTTGATGTATTTTAAATCTTTGTTGGAAGCTGCCCAGAGTGGCTGGGCAAACCCAGCCAGGTGGGCAGGGTAGAAATAATAAATTATTATTATTATTATTATTATTGGGGCTCGAGATTGACTCCAGAGTGCAAGCCTCCTCACCTGACTGCCAGGTACCCCCTGACGCACATCTCCATGAACCACTTGAAAGGCGTGGCCTCCATCTTCCCTCCCATTATCATAACCATCTCGTCAGTCAGCTTGATGTCTGGCTCCCAACCCAGGTTTCCGCCGGGAGAACTCTCAAACATGAAACCAAAGTCTGCGCCAGGGAAGGGGTGGACAAGGGAGAGGGGAAAGCAAACAAAACAAAACAAAACAAAACACAAGAAGGATCAAACAGGCCCATTCTGCTCCCTCATTCAAAAGTACTACCGTATTTTTCGCTCCATAAGGCGCACCGGACCATAAGGCGCACCTAGTTTTTAGAGGGGGAAATCAAGGAAAAAAATATTATTCCCCCCGCCCAGCCCCAAAGAGAAGCGGACAGGCTGCACGCAGAGCTTCTCAGGGCTGCCAGGAGAAGCCTGGGTTTTCCCCCACCCAGCCCCAAAGAGCAAAGAAGCCAAGACAGTGAGCGGGATCCATCCTGCCGGGAGAGGCTGTGCAAGGCTATAGCAATTCCCCCACCTCCCGCAAAAGCCCACAGGAGCCGCACACCCTTTAAGGAGTGTGCGGCTCCTGCGGGCTTTTCTACGAGGAGGGAGAAGGGACTGACTGGCCGCATCAGTCCCTTCTCCCTCCTGGGGAAAAGCCCGCAAGAGCCGTGTGGAGCTTGTGTGCGGCTTTTGGGGGCTTTTACTGCCTGCCTCCCCCCTGCAATCGCTCCATAAGACGCACACACATTTCCCCTTATTTTTTAGGAGGGAAAAAGTGCATCTTATGGAGCAAAAAATACGGTAAATGCCAGTGGGTCCAATCGGCAGTGCAGCCACCGGAGGCTGTCTAGGACTGGAAAAGGAACAGCAGGGAGAAAAAGAACCTTTTTACCCTTTCCGCACACAACCTCGCCAAGTGCCGCTCCTCCCCCCTCTGAAGTTTGGGGTGTGCGTTTACAATACACGCCCTGAGCCTCATCAGGGCGCGTGATTTTCAGTGGGGAAATAGCTGGCAGGGAAAGGGTTAAACATCACCTGCACCCGTCAGTTTTGTCTTGAGTATATAGGCGCTCTAAGTCTCTGGTAGGAGAGAACTCTTTGCCTCTGAAAGTGTGGCCTAAGCATCCTTAGACAAGGACCAATGAAATTTTACATCACACATAAGAAGCCAAAGTACATTCATAAACAGATGAGCACCTCTTCTACCAATTGGTTTTATTTATTTATTACGTTTATATCCCTTCCTTGAAGGAGCTCTAGACCAGGGGTCAGCAAACTTTTTCAGTAGTCCCTCAGACCTTGTGGGGGGCCGGACTATATTTGGGGGGGGGGGGGAAATGAATAAATTCCTATGCCCCACAAATAACCCAGAGATGCATTTTAAATAAAATGAGACCTTCTACTCATGTAAAAACACGCTGATTCCCAGGCCGTCCACAGGCCGGATTTAGAAGGCGGTTGGGCCAGATCCAGCCCCCGGGCCTTAGTTTGCCTACCCATGCTCTAGACAGCATAAAGAGTTTTCCCCTCCCTTTCGATCCTCACAAGAACTCCATGGAGCGGGTTAGGATGAGAGATGGCAACTAGCTCAAGGCCCCCTTCTGAGTTTCGCAGCCAAGAGACAATTTGAACCCAGGTCTCCTCTGCCCTAGAGTCTAACCAGCACACCATGAGGTTTTCTGATATTCCAACTATAAGAGAATGGGTAGAAACATTGTGGGGAATTTACAACAATGGCTAAACTAAACAATTTTATTAGATTTAAACAATGAAAACTAAGACATGGTAGCATACCTAAGGTTGGTAACATTTTATAATGCTTTGAAACACATTGCATAGAATATAAATAACTGCTTTGGTGTTTAATTTCAGTAAACAGTGGTACCTCGGGCTAAGAGCTTAATTCGTTCTGGAGGTCTGTTCTTAACCTGGGTACCACTTTAGCTAATGGAGCCTCCCGCTGCCGCCGCATGATTTCTGTTCTCATCCTGAAGCAAAGTTCTTAACCTGAGGTACTATTTCTAGGTTAGTGGAGTCTGTAACCTGAAGCGTCTGTAACCCGAGGTACCACTGTAGTTCAATGTTACTTAGTGCTGTTTCTCTAACTGGATATGTCCTTCCGTAAGAACATATTTACATGCATTTGAGTTATGCAGAAAAGAATAAAATTCTCAATGCCAAAAACAAACAAACAAACAGAACAAAACCAAGGAGTGAACTAACCAATATGAATGATGTGTCCGTGTTTGTCCAGCATGATATTGCCATTGTGCCTGTCTTTAATCTGCAACAGGAACAACAGGAGGCTGTAGGCAGCCATGCTGCGGATGAAGTTGTAACGAGCCTGCAAGGATGAGTCAAGTGTCGGTAGTGTTAGATTAAGCAAAGAAAAAGAAATATAAATTTCAGATCATCACTGAGAAACTACAGATAATAGGAAGAGTGGGGTAGAAGCCAGTATCTCTGAAACCAATAATTTTGTCAGAGTCTTGCAGCAAACAATTTTACAAGGATGATTAAGTTTACTTTTGCAGAATTGGGGGGGGGGGTGCCTTTAATTTTTAACCTCTAAAAAATGGCACATGTGTGGCCCTTGGGATGCTGCTGAACTGCACCCCTGGTCGTTATTATATCAGCTGGTTGATTGGTTTTACTTATAAGCCGCTTTCCCACAATGAGCTGCGCCAAAAGCAGCTTATGGCAGACACCCAAAACATAAAAACAGAGAATATTGGAAATGCAAACATACCAAATACAGAACATGCCAGTAAATTCAAAATGACAAAAATCAACAATTTAGCAAACACAGAATAAATTCATTATTACGGGGGGGGGGGGGAAACCTTACCATATCTAGGCTTAGGTACATAAATATAAAGCAAAAATGAAAGTTAAATAAAGTTTCTGGTACTAGTCTTGCTGTACTCCAAAGAGCCTGACTTAAATATAGTTCAGAGAGGAAGGGTAGATTACATACAGCTGGTTCCCATATCCTGACTCTAGAGGAGGCTGACAGCAGCAAAATGCAAATGTCAGGGAGAGCAAATCTCTTCCTAAACCTCCTGAGAGTACGAGCTGCTGGTGAGGGTCTTGTTGCAGGCTGGGGGTGGATGAGTGGGGGGTGGAGGGGTGTTGTGAAATCACTACCACAACCAAATCTGGCTCAGCATCGGGCAGAATACCTTTTGGAAAGCCAAGGTTGATTCATCTCCGTACTGCCTTGTAAAGTAGTCATACATCCCAAAGTCTGTCTGCCTGCCCAGCTGGTCACGGGACGTACAATCAGGAATGCATTCGATGACGCCACACTAGGAGAAGAAAGCAGAAAGATTAATGACCACAACTCATGGACCTTGCCATACAGCAAGGCTCATTTTTTAAAAATAACGTATGTGCTAGGTGCTGCACATCGTATAGAAATACAATACAATAAAAGGTCAGGAACACATTTTAGAATAGGCAGGCAGAACCCTTGGCCCTCCGGCTGACGCCGAACTACAACTCCCATCATCCATGCTTGCTGGGACTGATGGGAATTATAGTTGTGCAGCCCCCTATAGAGGACCGCTTGGAGGCTGCAAGAGGAAAAGGAGGTTTGTCAGAGAAAAACACTCACATTGTTAGAGATATATGGGGTTTCGAAAAGGAGTGGCGTTGCCCCTTCCCAGGGACACTAAATCCTGTCTTTCCATTTGAAGAGTCAATAAGTAAATACTCACCCCTGGGGCTGTGGCCACTACTCTGTACGGAAACACATACAGGTCTAGACCCACCAGCTGAAATATGTTCTTGAAGAGGTCAATGATTTGCAACGCCAGCATGTCCTGTTTAGCAACGCATGGAAGACATGTTAGGAGGAAACTAAATCAGATTCAGCAGAGGCAAACAGAGGCAACTGGATTTGAAACCGATTTGGCCGAAGGAGGCAGGGAATTGTGTAAGCCCAATAGCTGGAGCACGTCCACTTAATCTCAACAGTGTGCTTCAAAGCATAGCCTTAGAGCTAGAACATGCCTTACTTATGCCATGAGAGAGGATGGCACCCTGGCTTTTTCTCCATCTTTCTTTGCTGCAGGCTTTAAGTTGGCTCACTTGCAGAAGGCTCCTATTAAGCATAGGACGCTGTCTCATACACAGCCAAACAACTGGTCTATCTAGCTCAGCAGCGTCTATATCAGGGCAGCCCAACTTTTCATAACAAGTGGGCCACATGAGCACTTTGACATGGAACCCGCGGGCTGCACATTGTCTTGTCACACGGGGGTGGGGGGTGGGGAGTGAGGTCAAAATTTGACACACCCAGCCCTTGTGCACCTTCCAATAGCCACCTAAGCGAGGCACCAGGATTTGGGAAAGGAGGCATGAGGCTCTGGCAGGATCCTAGAGCCCACCCACCTCCTTCCCAAAGCTGAGAGCGCTTTGGGAAGGAGGTGGGACCTGCCAGACCCAAGTCCCAGCACCTCCTTGCCCAACTCTGGGAAAGAAGCACGAGGGCTGCAGGTGTCAAATGTTGCCAACAGTTGCCGAAAAGGGCTTCGAGGGCCGCACGTGGCCCTCAGACCATGCGTTGGGACCACCTTGGTCTATATTGGCTGGTGGCCATGGGGGGGGGGCTTTCAGACAGGGGGCGAACCCAGCTCTACCATGGCAGCCCTCGTGCTTCCTTCCTGTATGCCCTGGCCCCTTCATGTCACTCTGCACAGTGAGCCACCTTGAAATCTCTTTTTGAAAAAGATGGGGAGAAGAATCTTACCAATAAAAATAAATAAATAGCTCAGATATCACTGCTTGCAATAAATTCTGAAGTTGTTATCCAACTGAGTAAGAGTTACTCAGAGTAACTAGCAACACCCTAGTGGTCCCGGGCCCTAAGGAAGTTAGATTGGCTTCAACCAGAGTCAGGGCCTTCTCAACACTGGCGTGGAGTGCTCTGTCTCATGAGACCAGGGCCCTGCAGGATCTGATTTCTTTCTGCAGGGCCTGTAAGGCAGAGTTGTTCCACCTGGCCTTTGGCTTAGAATCAGTTTGATTCCCTCCCCTCTTTCTTTTTCCTTTCTCCTCCTGTGAAGAGGCTGCATCCTAATGTTTTAATGTTTTATTTTAATATTGTTTTTAAAGTGTATTTTAATCAACTTGTTTTTATTATTGGCTGTTAGCCGCCCTGAGCCAGGTCTTGGCAGGGGTGCGCGGGGTATAAATAAAATGTATTATTATTATTATTATTATTATTATTATTATTATTATTATTATTATTATTGTAACAGCCTATGTATGCAGTGGGGCAGCAGGCGTGGGGTTTTTTCGCTCTCAGGAGAAAGCAAAATAATAATAATCATATGCGCGCTTATTACTGCCACAGTTCAACTGGTCGCTGCTGAGAAAGGGCTTGCGGCCTCCTTACCTGTCTGCAGTCATCGCCCACTTTGAAGATGGCTGCCTGCCAGCAAATCTTCTTGCTCTCCACCCCATCTTCCCCGCTTTCGTCTATGGAGTCCGAACGACAGCGGAGACCTGGAAAGAGGGTGAAATCCAAGTAAAACCAAATGCAGTTTCACTGGGGAGAAAAAATGCTGGGACTCCATGCAAGCTTTCCAAGAGAAGGAGACAACTAAATAACAAAAAACACTTCCCCTTTAGCAGTACAGTGGTACCTCGGGTTAAGTACTTAATTCGTTCCGGAGGTCTGTACTTAACCTGAAACTGTTCTTAACCTGAAGCACCACTTTAGCTAATGGGGCCTCCTGCTGCTGCCGCGCCGCTGAAGCACGATTTCTGTTCTCATCCTGAAGCAAAGTTCTTAACCTGAGGTACTATTTCTGGGTTAGCGAAGTCTGTAACCTGAAGCGTATGTAACCCGAGGTACCACTGTAATACTAAAGAGATCCTCCTGAAAGGAACCCGGCCTCCAAGAATAATTGCAAGACCTGTAACTTTAATCATAGAATCAAAGAGTTGGAAGGAACCCCAGGGGTCATCTAGTCAAACCCCCTGCAGTGCAGGAATCTCAGCTTAAAGCATCCAACCTCTGTTTAGAAGCCTCCAAGGAAGGAGAGACCACAACCTCTCGCAGGAGTCTGTTCCGCTGCTGAACAGCTCTTAGTCAGAAAGTTTTTTCCAAGTGTTTAGTCAGAATCTCCTTTCTTGCAACTTGAAGCCACTGGTTCAAGTCCTGCCCTCCAGAGAAGAAAAAATCAAGCATGCTCCCTCCTCCGTGTGACAGACCTTAATATATTGAAGATGGCTATCATACCTCCTCAGTCTCCTCTTTTCAAGGCTAAACATACCCAGCTCCTTCAAACGCTCCTCATAAGGCTTAGTTTCCATACCCTTGATCATCTTGGTTGCCCTCCTCTGCACACATTCCAGCTTGTCAACATCCTTCTTAAATTGTGGCACCCAGAACTGGACACAGTGTTCCAAGTGTGGTCTGACCAAGGCAGAATAGAGTGGTACTATGACTTCCCTCGAACTGGGCACTATACTTCTGTTGATGCAGCCTAGAATAGTATTAGCTTTTTTTTCTTTGCTGCTGCTGCATCACAGTGTCGCCTCATGTTAAGCTTGTGTTCCACCAAGACTCCTAGATCATTTTCACACGTACTGCTACTAAGCCAGGCGTCCCCCGCCCTATATTTGTGCATCTGGTTTTTTCTGCCTAATGTGCAGGATGATATTTTTGGATACGATCTTTAAAATATTACTTCTCCTTCCCTTAAAAAATAATCATCATTTGTTTCTGAGTTTCCTAGTAGAATGGTTCTGTTGCTGTTTTTTATTGGATTTTCTAAACTGAATGTGCTACAGATAAAGAGATAAATAGCTAGCCAGCCAGAAGGAGGAGGATTGGGAGACAAAGCTAGCTTGAGCTGGCTCCTCTGGTCATTGGCTCTGGCGCCACCTACTGTCAGCCTCCCGTCTTTCACCCAACCAGCCATAATGGGCACCAGCCAGCACTGAAAGAGAGGAGAGGCAACTGCAGAACTATGCCATGTTCCACAGGAAGTAAAAGCAATCCGAGCAAGCCACTGTGGGGATCTTTCTGGATCGAAAGGTCAGACAGGAACCAAATGAGTAGAATAAAGAAATAGAAAGTTTCACACAACAGAAATGAGGAGGCTGGAGTAAACAGGGAAAGGATATCAGGTTGCGTTTTTTCGGTTACGGACCCGCCGAAACCCGAAAGTACCGGAATGGGTTACTTCCAGGTTTCGGCGGTTGCACATGCGAAGAACCGCTAAATGGTGCTTTGTGAATAAGCGCCAAATCACAACCCACACGTGCGCAGACGCAGCACTGCGGGTTGCAAACGTGCATCCCGGACGGATCACGTTTGCAACCCAAGCGTCCACTGTACAATTATTTCCTCTGCATATACTTAGGAGTAGACACACAGTGAGGTCATAGGATCTGGGGAACTGTGCCAAAGGCTTCATGGAAAAGGTTGATCTTAGAAATCTTGTAAAAGTAATGACTGTTAGAAAAATGGTGGAATGATATTTTATGGATTTAGCAGAAATGCTATAAGAAGTTAAGTATATATAAGTAATTTAGTCTTAATGGGAAATAAGGTTAAAAATTATGTTATTTATAATATGATAGAAAATAGAGAAAGATGGAAAGGATTTGCTGAAACAAGTACTAGAAGTGGGATACTAAAAGGGAGGTGTGAGGAAGTTGAGGAAACAAGGGAATGAAGGATAGAGTATGGAAAAGGAGGGAGGTTTTTAAATTGTTTTTGTTTTGCTTCATTTATGTGTTTAGTTTAATGGGTTCAGGTTGGGTTTTGTATTGTTTATATATTGTATTGTATTGTTTTTGGTTTTTTTCTTCTCTTTTCTTTCCTTTTTGTCTTTCTTTTTCTTTCTTCTCCTTTTTTGTAACTTTTAAAAGTAATAAATATTATTTTTTTAAAAAAAGAGGAAAAGGTTGATCTTACTGACTGTAACAATCACTTCCTTATAACTCACAGGCACTCAATATGAAAAGCATATGGAATACACCCATGTAAATTATATTCCTCTTCGAGGGGAAGCCACGGATTGTTATATTTCAGCTAAAACACAGGAAGCAGGGGGAAATCACTGCAGGAAACTCTAATGCAAATGGGGACAGACATCATATGTACTGGGAAGCTACTGTACTGACCTTCTTTTTCAAGTTCGCTGACTCCGCACCGCTTCACCTTAAATTTGGCCAAGTAAGGTGCTTTGGCAGCGCTGGAAGGACATTAAGAGTAGGAAAAGTGAATAATAATACAGAATGGAAGTGGGCCAGTGTGGCTGGACTGCAGCCCCTTGACCATTGGCCATGTTGGCTGCAAGGGATGGTAGAAGCTGTAGTCCACAGAAACCCCCCACCCCTGGGTTTAGAAGGGGAAGGGAATCCAAGTCTTTATTACTGGAGGCAAACTGAGCTGAGGAAGAAAACAAGGCCACCATACCTTTGCATAGGAGTTCCTGACTTGTAGTCAATGTCCAAGACAATCGCTTCGGGGTTGCTGGGCAGATAACAACCTGTCCAAGAGAAAGAGAATTCCCCAGTAAATCAACTTGGCGCTGCCATGTTGGTGCGATAATGAACTCAGCAAGGCATTCCTCTTATCGCTTTGCACATTGGTCCAGGAATTAGTGTCTGAAACAATGTGGCTATCACTTTCAGATCATAGCCTGCAGCCTTTGGAAGAAACCCAAGCTCTTCCGCAGAAGGAAATTTAATTCCCATGGACACACACACACACGGCAGTTTGTTTGCCAGTGGTATAATTACTTGGGGAAATGGTTAGCTACTCTTTCTCCCTAACAGCTAGCAAGCATTGAGAAATGGTTGGCTGACATGTGGGAGAAAGATGGAGTAATGTGGGAGGGGTGTGTGTGTGCGTATTTCAGCTACGGTTTATTTATTTCGGCTGAAAAAGCTCCATGGGCAGCTCACACAAGATCAATAAAAACAAAATGGCTCCTGTGCATCAACGCCAAAAGAAAATAAATTTTATAATAATTGTTCATCTCCTTACCGGGCTGCACTTTCACCTCGGACAAAGCACTCAAACAAGCCTTTTTCCTTTCGTCACCTTTAGGGTAAGGCCTATGGAGGGAGAAGAAGAAGAAGAAGAAGAAGAAGAAGAAGAAGAAGAAGAAGAAGAAGAAGAAGAAGAAGATTGTGTTTGAACCTGAATGAGCACAAGCACTGGGAGGGTCTAATAGCAGAAAAGGTGAAGTTGAAACCGGCCGATCCTGCGAGTGTGTTTTGTCTGCTGTATCCAAGCTCAGAGGTATTAAAAGCCTACAGCTTGGCTCCAGGAGACAGCACAAGAACTTTCATCTTGAGGCTATTGGCCACTGGCTAAAAGCCACTTTTCAGACCCAGGAATTCAGACAACAATGAGGGTTGGTGATGCAGTTTTACCACACACCAAACAGACTTAAACTGGACCAATAATTTTTTTGTCACCTGAAGATAAGTTTGGGTCTACAGAAAGAGTTTTACTTTTGCAAAACATGTCATTGCCCAGATTCAGGTAGGTAGCCATGTTAGTCTGACGCAGTCGAAATAAATAAAAAAATTGTCCAGTAGCACCTTAGAGACCAACTAAGTTTGTTCTGGGTATAAGCTTTTGTGTGCATACACCAGATACCTGAAGAAGTTACTGTTATTGTCATCTGAAGAAGTGTGCATGCACACAAAAGCTTATACCCAGAGCAAACTTAGTTGGTCTCTAAGGTGCTACTGGAATTTTTTTTTTTTTTTAAAATGTCATTGCCCGATGAGAGCAAATGCTCAATAAAAGAGTCTGGGGTTTCCACCCAGAGCCAGAAGTAAACAGCAGGTATTTTTGTGCTTCAAAAGAGTCGCCTCTCAAGGTTCAGGAGACTTTCCGGCATGCAATCAAGTTAAAAGGTTATTCTTGGCCAAGTCACCATTTGGGGAATTATGATAAAAGAACACTTGGTCAAACAGCTAAACCACAAAAACATCATGCAAAGAGAAGCAATACCCCAAGTTTAAACATACTGGGCAGGCAAATCTTAAATGCAAATATAGATACATTTGTTTACCGTATAGATTATAGACCTGACAATGCAATCTTGTATAACTAGCTCCTATTTCCTTTTTTCACACATTACTACAAATGCAGAGTCTTCAGCAGAATAAAGTTTATAACACAGCATGACAGTGATAATAAAATCATAGTTAGAAGGGACCCCAAGGGTCTTCAACCCCCTGCAATGCAGGAAAAGCAGGGATATCAACACACAGCCCCCCATCCAATTTGAAACAAAACCGGATCCTGCATAGCTCTACAAATATGCTAGCAGTTTTATTGCTATTATGATTATTATTGTGGATGAGACTTGTTAGTCGCTTGTGATACAGAGGTCTTAAAAGCGACTTGCAATGTATTTAGAAACCTAAACCTAAATACATTATAATATTCACACATTCAAACAAAAACACATTATATTGCCATAAGCAGGTTTTTACCAGTAATATTTTAAGCAGAGAGAAAAAATATTTTAATTAATTTATTTGTACAAGTTAATTATATACCTCCCTCTCATAAGATACCGGGGGGTGGGGTTACAGCAACATTTTTAAAAAACCATTAAATTTGTATCCAAAATCAGGGGCACCAACTCATGGAGGCCAAGCTGTTTGGCCCACCCCCAATATATTTTGGGGAGACCGCCCCCGCAAGGTTGAGGGGGTGGAGGAGATTCAGGCCCCAGGAGGAGCAATCATGACCACTAATTGTCTGCACAATCTTCTGAGCGTCTATTACTTACTTGATGATGGCTGAAACATTGGTGATTTTATTGAAGAAATCAAATTCACGTTGATAAAACTCCTTTGCTGGCCCAGATAATGAGCCCGTTATTTCCTCAACCAGCTGCTCCAGCAGTTCCCCGATGTCAGCTGCGTGAAGCGTCAAGCAAAGGAAGGAACATGAGACACTCAGAGTTACGTTCTCCAAAATCACTTCACAATAAATGCGCTTTCCGAGGAGTAAAAACATTGGGAATGAGCTGGGTGAAGGTTCAGCACACCAAAATCCTATTTAATTGGGCCCGTGGGGTAGAAATGCATGCCCTCAACTTCTGCGCTGAAAACTACTTGATAGCCACAAATGCCCTCAGCCAGACTGGGTGGGCTCATACGCTCATCAGCAAGGTGGTGGGTTTTTTTTGAAAATGAAATTTGGGTAATGGGAACTTTGGCGGAGGGCTTAAAATGGTGCCACCACAAGCTTCATAACCCGAGGAACTTGGAAAGCAGAGATAAGGGAGCTGTGGCTCTATGTATATGCTTGGATCCCAGCTCCCATCAACTTGGAGGATGATGATGGAATGATGGGAGTTGTAGTCCCATCATCACATGGAGGTCCAAGGGCCCCCACCCCTGATGTCGGGAAAGAGCCCAAGGTATAAAGCACTTACGGTCTTTCTGATGCCCCTCTTCGTCCAAGAAGATGTTGGTTTTCATATTCCAAATGAACTGGTGAGCCAGCAGCTGGGATTTGGCGGCTGCCCACAAGATGTACTCCCTCACGTAGCCCATCTGAGAAAACGCAAGGAGTCCCATTACCCAGAGGATCTCCGCCAAGAGGTAGCATTTTGGGACTGAAATATGAATGGGGCCTAATGGACCGCTTCCAACAGCTTCCAACTGTTTGACTTTGCTCCCAAAGGCACACTCCTCCACCATCTCCCGAGACAGACAGATGCCAACAATAACGGACAACCCACTCACACATGAATCCACCCACCCATTAAGATCTTATTCTAGCCTCCTGCAACCCAGATTCTTCCAGATGCTGTTGGTCTAAGATTCTATGACTACGCTTACTGTGTTTTAATGAGGATTGCTTTGTCGCACCTTTTAAATTATGGCTATTTTTATTCTATTGCTTGTGCACTTGATTTGTATACAGTGGTACCTTAGTTCTCGAACTTAATCCGTTCCAGGAGTCCGTCCGACTGCCGAAACCGTTCAAAAATCAAGGCGCGGCTTCCGATTGGCTGCAGCAGCTTCCTGCACTCAATCGGAAGCCGTGTCCGACGTTCAGCTTCCGAAAAACGTTCTCAAACTGGAACACTTACTTCAGGGTTTGAGGTGTTCGGGAGCTGATTTGTTCGACAACTAAGCCGTTTGAGAACCAAGGTACCACTGTGCTTGTAAACCACTTAGAAGTCTGTTTCAGCATTAAACGGGATACGCATTAAACAACTCATTCCACATCTCTGGAACACTCTTCCAGAAGGGGCACCTATGGTCCTATCCATTTTTTAAACAAGCCTTAGAAATATTTGTTTCATTCTGACTTCTATTGAGGTGTTGCATGATGGGTTTTGAGACTGCTGTTTTTAAATTTGGAATTGGATTGTTTTTCTGTACTTTTATATTGCTGGAACCAGGGTTTGCAAGCTGACTTGGGAGGGGGCTTTTGTCCTGAGAGGTGGCCGATGCATTCCTTAAAACAAATAAAAAGATTCCTGGCTTGTTCAGTACTTGTGCAGCCTTACCTTATCATATCGAAGTGCCTGCACGATCTGTGGAATGTAAAATAAAATGGCATCCTGGGAGGTGTGAATAGGGAAAGAGAGAAAAGAAGAAAGAGAAAAGCAGTTAGGATTTGCTTCTTCTCTAGTTAGGGAAGGAAAATAAATTTCTCTTGAAAGAGCAAACACATTTAACCTAATCCTGGCTTCAGAAACAGATTGCTCCCTTACCGTCACAACAGTGCTTGGAATATTACTGACAACTACCCGTTGGCCCCCACCTTGAAGAAATGCTCCCTTTAAAACAAATAGAGATGTGATACTAATTTTCCCCAACCTGATGCTGTCAAGGGCCAACATGTAACATTTAAAACGAAAATATTGTCACAGTAACGTTAATAGATCAGGGCTAATAGATCAGTTAATAGATCCTGCTCCTCCCCTCCAGCACACAAAGACAAAAAAACAAAATCCCTAATTTTGCACAAATGATCTAAGGTAAAGGTAAAGGGACCCCTGACCATTAGGTCCAGTCGTGGCCGACTCTGGGGTTGCAGCACTCACCTCGCTTCATTGGCTGAGGGAGCTGGTGTACAGCTTCTGGGTCGTATGGCCAGCATGACTAAGCCGCTTCTGGCGAACCAGAGCAGTGCACGGAAACACCATTTACCTTCCCGCCAGAGTGGACCTATTTATCTACGTGCACTTTGACATGCTTTCAAACTGCTAGGTTGGCAGGAACAGGGACGGAACAATGGGAGCTCACCCCGTCGCAGGGATTCGAACTGCCAAGCTTCTGATCGGCAAGTCCTAGGCTCTGTGTTTTAACCCACAGCGCCACCCACCCGCATCCCTTGCGTTCTAAGAGCATCCTGTAAAAAAAAGGCTGGGTTTCTTACCGGAGGGAAAGAACGAAGGACTTTAACTCCGTACTGAGCTGTCAAAGGATGAGGAGGATACATGCTGGAAAAATAAGAAAGGCCTGTTGGGGGGTCTGTTGGCGTCCAGCAAAGGATGTGGCTCAGCTCAGGGGCGTCTGCATCTATCGTGTGCCACGTGACGAGGTACTAAAAGCAGAAAGGGGGGGAAATAATGAACCGAAAAGCCAAGACGGGAGTCAGTCACTCAAGTGGCCAAAATGGGGAAGGGCCCACAGGAAAGAAGCAAGATTGAAGAATGCTGTTGTTGTTTAGTCGTTTATTTGTGTCTGACTCTTCGTGACCCCATGGACCAGAGCATGCCAGACACTCCTGTCTTCCACTCCCTCCCGCAGTTTGGTCAAACTCATGCTGGTAGCTTCCTTTCTGCTAATCATTTAAACACCATTTGTTCGCTTGTTTGCTAAATTTATATACTGCCCTTCATCTGAGGAACACTGAGGTGGTTTACAGTATAAAAGCACAAAAATACATAACAAAGAAAAATGCATAACAAACAAAACTATGCCCCTGCCCCCAGATTGTTTAATCAGTCCAAGGCCTGGGAGAACAGGAATGTTTTCACCTGGCACCTAAAGCGAGGGCACCAGGCAAGCCTCCCTGGGGACAGCATTCTACAAACAAGGAACTACCGCAGAAAAGGCCCATTCTCACCATCCACAAATTTAAGCCTCATAGCTACAAAAACCAGTATGCTGCACCTTTGCGATTTTGAAAAAATGGAAGGAATTCTTGGGACCAAACAAGCTGCGAAAGGACAGCCACGCCTGTTGCTCCTGTGTCTGCCCCGTTCACATGGAAAGAGGGGCTGGAATCTGATTATTATTATTATTTTACATGGCACAGAATTTGCTCCACGTCAGGCATTTTGACCACCGCACATTCCCCCAAAGGCAACCATAGGGTGAGGACCCCTGGCATAGCCTGAAGGCTCATGATGCAGCAAGCTAGATTCAGATAAGCAAGATGCTGGCCCTGCAGTCCGAAACATCCAGAGGCATCCAGGTTAAGGAAGGCTAGATGATGCTAGAGCATCCAGGAAAAGGATGCCTGATCACTTTGGGCCTAATACAAGCAGCATCTTCAGAGCAGCAAACGTGTTTCTCATGGTGTTCGTAAGCAGTCCACATTAGGTTACAGGCACAGCCAGAACAAGCACAGACACTTACCTTTATTGCTTCTGGCACATCGCTAACTGCTCCTGGGTCCAAGCGGACGAGACGAGTCACTTCCATTCCGATGGCTTCTGTGTTTTTAAACCTAGGAGCGACAAGCAGTTTGAACGGATTACTGGGACACAATGAACACGACGCGGTCCCTTCTCCCTACTTGTTATCATGAGGTGGTAGAAATGTCATTTGGTACTGCAGCTTTGGCCCAAAGGAGTCGGCCTTTAGAGCAAAGGCTGGATTGGCCAAGTAGAGGCCTAGTAGTTCTCAATGAGATGGTCAACCTAGGTTAGGTTTGAGGTGCTTGTATTGGTGTGCAAAGCCATATACAGCTTGGGATCGGGATAACGCAAAGATAGTCTCGTGGCCAACTGATCGCTACATCCTGCAGGAAAGCATATGGCAGCCAGCATATTATCAAGAGGTCTGTTTCCCATGATGCCAAAATCAGATAGGTCCAGATATTTCACAAGGAAGAAGAGAAGAGTTTGGATTTGATATCCTGCTTTATCACTACCCAAAGGAGTCTCAAAGCGGCTAACATTCTCCTTTCCCTTCCTCCCCCACAACAAACACTCTGTGAGGAGAGTGGGGCTGAGAGACTTCAGGGAAGTGTGACTGGCCCAAGGTGCTGCATGTGGAGGAGCAGGGACGCAAACCCGGTTCCCCAGATTACGAGACTACTGCTCTTAACCACTACACCACACTGGCTCACGGCAACTTCAAAAGGTCGAAGTAGCAAGGTCACTGCCCTGAAAAGAACAGTGGAATGAAGTCTCATCTCCTCCTTAAACAGGGACTCTCACCTGGTGGGAAGCTGGACGGCCAGGTGAGGCGAAATACTCCATGCCAGATTGACGTTATCTTTCCACTGCTTCTCACTCAGACTGACATACTTTGACCTCCAGTTCGCAACGCTGTTCTCCCCGGTCTGATCCAGCTCCAGCTCCGGGGATGAGAGAGGATTGTACCATGTAATGAGGCGTTCGATCTCAGTAGCCTTCAAAGGGAAAATAAATAAATAAAAGAAGAGAAAACAAAGTTCTGTCAGATCAAAGATGAAATGTTGCACATATAGTATGCATGCATTGCGTGGACGGACCATAGCTCTGTGGCAGGACAGCTGCTTTGCATGCAGAAGATTCCAGGTCCAATTCATGACATCTCCAATTCAAATAATCATGTTGCAAGGTGATGGGAAAGACCCCTTATAGCAGGCTTCCTCAAACTTGGCCCTCCAGATGTTTTTTTGGCCTACAACTCCCATGATCCCTAGCTAGCAGGACCATTGGTCAGGGATGATGGGAACTGTGGTCTCAAAACATCTGGAGGGCCGAGTTTGAGGAAGCCTGCCTTATAGAGACCCTGGAAAGCTGCTGTCAGACGGAGACTAGACTAGACTAGATTGGGGTGGCCAAGTTGGTGTTCTCCACATGCTGTTGGACTACAACTCCCATCAGCCCCAGCCAGCATTGGGGGAGGGATGATGGGAGTTGTGGTCCAGCAACATGTGGACTTTACCGTATCGTCTACCCATGGGCTAGATGGACGAACAGACTGGCCTGGAACAGAACAGCTTCCTGCATTTTCCTTCACTACCTTAACTCAACTCTTGCTTACTGGTGCCTAACAAAAGTGTATAAGCCAAATCCACTCTACTGAAGAAGTAAAAGCAGCTTACCAGCAGTGACAACAGCAACGTTCTCCTTTTCATGTAGTACTTGTGAAGCTGGGTGCCTCGATTGGTCTTCTTGGACATTCCTTAAAAAGAACACAGTGAGCTTTCTCAAGTCTCTTTTCATATCTTCTTGCTTTGTAAGGGTTTCTGATGGCGGACTAATTCCATACAAAACCACAGCTTTGCAGTGACCAAAGTGGACACTGGTTTTCCACTTTGGCTCCCAGTATGTTTCCGAGCACAATTCAAAGTGTTGGTGCTGACCTTTAAAGCCCTAAACGGCCTCGGTCCAGTATACCTGAAGGAGCGTCTCCACCCCCATCATTCTGCCCGGACGCTGAGGTCCAGCGCCGAGGGCCTTCTGGCGGTTCCCTCATTGTGAGAAGCAAAACTACAGGGAACCAGGCAGAGGGCCTTCTCGGTAGGGGCGCCCGCCCTGTGGAACGCCCTTCCAGCAGATGTCAAAGCGATAAACAACTACCTGACATTCAGAAGACATCTTAAGGCAGCCCTGTTCAGGGAAGTTTTTAACGTGTGATATTTTACTGTATTTTTGGTATTTTATGGAAGCCGCTCAGAGTGGCCGGGGAGGCCCAGCCAGATGGGCGGGGTATAAATAAATTATTATTATTATTATTTTTTATTTTTTATTTTTTATTTATTATTTATTATTTATTATTTATTATTATCAGCACTGTGCTATTTTAGCGCCTTTCATGAGCAGCAAACTATTTCAGACTCTTGCCCGAAATCCTAGAGAGCGACTGCTGATCACCATAGACAATGCTGAACGACATGGCTTTGGGCTTCCTATAAGCAGCTTCCTATCACATATAAGTGCAGCATTGTGGATCTACTATGCATGGGGGACACACAGCTTTGACTACAGAATTGAGAAGTCCTTGAAATACTCATCATATGCTGAAGAAACAACTCTTTACACTGGCCATTGACCCCTCATATGTGTATTTTGTAGGACCCCACCTATTCTCTTGACTGTAAATTCGTTTTAACCAATTTGAATATGGTACTTTCAAAGTGTTATAACTTGCCCTGGGACTGCATAGTGAAGCACAGAGAAGAAATCTTATTAATAATGATGATGATGATGATGCATTCTCTGCATTTAGAGATGCACAGACCAGGAAAGTAAAACGGTTGGATTTGAAACCTTACTTTTGGTTCTTGCCGAGGTCAATGTTGTGCAAGTTCTTGCAACAACAACAACCCTTGAAACTGGGTCATATATATATATATAAATTAAAAACACAGAACACAGGGCTTCTTATATAAAAGGCCCCAGGTTTGATTTTCTGCATTGCCACTAAAAACTACCTTAAGGTAAAGGGACCCCTGACCATTAGGTCCAGTCGTAACTGATTCTGGGGCTGTGGCGCTCATCTCGCTTTATTGGCCAAGGGAGCCAGCGTACAGCTTCCAGGTCATGTGGCCAGCATGACTAAGCCGCTTCTGGCAAACCAGAGCAGCACATGGAAACGCCGTTTACCTTCCCGCCAGAGCGCTACCTATTTATCTACTTGCACTTTGACGTGTTTTTGAACTGCTAGGTTGGCAGGAGCAGGGACCGAGCAATGGGAGCTCACCCTGTCGCGGGGATTTGAACCGCCGACCTTATGATCGGCAAGTCCTAGGCTCTGTGGTTTAACCCCCAGCGCCACCCGCGTCCCTCAAAAAAAAAAAACCAACCTTAAACAGTGCTAAAAACAACCTTAAGCTTGCAGACAGTTGTCGGCCAAAACATGTAATACTAGGCCAATGTAGCATAATAGCTGCGGGGTCACACCAAGACTGGAGAAATCCTGCTTCAAGGCTCACACAGCCATGAAAACTCACAGGGTGAACTTGAACGAGTCATTCTGTCTAGACCTCACAATCCTCCAAAGGTTTTGCAGAGAATCAAATGAGTGTGTGTGCCCCTTTGTTCTCCTTTAGGGGATGGGAATATCAAACATAAATTAAGAAGGGTTTAGCAGGGCTCAGGATAAGGAAGTGTCATGTGAGACAGACCTGATTTTTTTGAGATCGTTGACATGCCGCTGGACAAAGGGTATGTATTTATCCATCCCTGGGTGGCTTGCTGTCGAGACCCAACAGTGATGTCCAAGTTGCTCCGTGTATCTTGATTATCTAAAAAGAAAAGGAAGCATCCCGTCACCAAACCAGACAACTGGAAAAGGGAAAGTTGTTTTATAGTTTCTTATCTAAGACCCACCGGGAGGAACAAGCTGACTGGCTGTCAAATATTTCTTGTCGGAGAACATGGCCGTCCAAAACTTGATTAGGATGATGATATCCTCGCGCAGTCTCTTTTCCCCTTGGGTTGGACACTTTGGAGCAGAGCTTAAACACACAAAGCATAATTTATTTATTTTTTAATATAATTTTTTTATTAGTTTTTTTTCTAACATATCATTTTCAACAGTAATTAAACATACTTTTACATCTTATTCAAATTTTTGCCTTCCATCAATCTTGTCTGAAAATCTTCCAATCTAATCTCTCAGTATGCATTTCTTATCTTCCCTATGACATTTCAAACTCATAACCAATATCTCTATCTTTTTCTACTTTGTAACACTTTGTATATTTCTCCTTACAAAACATCTTGTAGTCCTACTAGCTTAATTTGTTGATTACAGTTGCTCTTCAAATAATTCATATACTTCCAATCTTCTGTAAATCTCTGGTCCCACAGGTTTCGAATCCTTCCTGTCATTTTGTCCAATTCTGCATAGTCCATTAATTTCTTCTGCCATTAATTAGAAGAGTGCAGGTGCTTCGGGTAAGAGACAATGGCCTGGTTGAGATGAAATGCTAAACTATGCTGTAATGTTTACATGAATGAACCTTGGAAAACATGATCAGCTTTCACTTCCATTTTAAATAAACTGCAGTCTATCGTTCTGTCCAAACCTTAAGCTGTGGCTAAATTTAACTATGACCTAGGGCAGGGATGGCTAACCTGTAACTCTCCAGATATCACTGGACTACAAATCCCATCATCTCTGATCATTGACCATGCTGGCTGGGGGTGATGGGAGTTATACTACAACAGCATCTGAAGGGCCACAGCTTGGTTTAGGGAAACAAGCCAGGATCATAAATCATAGCTTAAAGTTGACTCTCTCTTTTTTTTAAATACTGCAGTTAAAACTGAAATCAAAGACTCTGATCATCCAGAGAAAAAGAGAGAGCAGGTAAGCCCAAGACTCATTCACATAACCAGGCTATTAGGAGCACAGTTCAAAGCTGCCACCCTTTCTTAACTCTTAGCTCTTTTCCACTTTCAGGGCAGCTACCTAAAACATACAGAGTTGCAGTATCTTATTGCTGCACTGGTATGTTGGGACAGGGGAGGAAATAGGGGGGGGGGGCTTGAATTGCCCACTTTACCTTTCTCACAGGTTAAGTAAGGAGCAAAAACGCAGCAATACCTGAAATAATCAAAAGCAGTTGAATATATCTTCTCTCTCAAGACATTGCGAATCGTTGCATTTGGGACCACGTCAGCGTGAAGCAGGGACAATCCCAGAGTCAGCAGCCTAAATAATCCCAAAAGCAATGAATACATAAATACATGAAAAGGCATGCGAATACTCTTCCCTACACATGCTAACAGGTTTCTGATTTCACTTAAATCATCATCATCATCATCATCATCATCCTGTGCAGGCTGATGCAGAAGCATATATTACTGATTGAGGCTCAGGAGCCTGTTACAACACATGTTCTGAATGGGGGCAAATGCACACAGTGCTTGCCACATTTTATGGAGGATGCCTGATTGAAGGTGGGAAACTTTTGGCCCTCCATGTGTTGCCAGACTACAACTCTCCATCACACCTGGAGCTGGGGGGAGCTGGAGTCCAAACACATCTGGAAGGCCACAGGGATTCCCTACCCCTGTTTTCTTGCACCAAGGCTGCAAGTGCAAGCTCTTTCTTTTTAAAAATGAAAATAAAAATGAAGGCACGTCCCCTGCAATGTGATCCGGCTGTACTCTTCAGCAGCATGGTGTTCTATTGAGAGCAGTCAAAATCCAGTGCTGAAGGAAAGCTGGTCAGTTCCAGATTTCGGTGGTGCAAAGGCAGAACGGCTCAGAAGAGATGAAAGGGGGATTAACTCTCCCTGAGTCACTACTTCCAAAATCTGTAATTTCAACAAGTGGAACATGGAAACCGCAGAACTGCTAATCCTACATTCCCACTCTAACCTACCCTAGATTGTGTCCTGCTTACACTGTCCCATAAATGTAATTGACAATCAAACCTTTTCTTATCTGAAAAATCATGCCCATTTAAGTTTCATAGCTCTGACCTGGATTCCATTCATGATTCATGCTACAGGTGTGGCAAAGAACATGGGAAATAGGTTTGGTTTTGCTTTTGGTCATGTGAATAGAGGTGCAAACAATGAGTTAGGCTGAACCATCATCTTCAAGACGGCTCCATATCAATGGATTTGGCTAATTTGTGAAGAGAGAGCCAGCAAACACCTTTTTATCCATCTCCCAACTAGAGATCTGTCCTAGGCTCATTTTCTTTTGCACTTAGTTGGGTGCAACAGAGCAAGGCTAACCAACATGATGTCCCCAGATGTTGAGGACACTAAGTCCCACTGGTCCCAGTCAGTGTGGCCAACGGTCAGGGATGATGGGTGGTGGAGTCCACAATATCTGGAGGGCACCATATTGGCTACCCTGGTAACAGAGCTAGAGGCTAGACTGGTCAAGGACTAGGATAGTATACACCCAGGTTTCAAAGCCTTTCCCATGTTGCATTTTCCTATTTCTTTCTTTCTTTACCCCCCAAAAAAGAAAAAAGGCACCCACTTACTTGAAACGTGGCCCAATTGCTGCCACGTGCCGATTCATACTGCCTTTTGATCCCCCAATGTTCAGAGAAAGGGATCGCTGGAGCAGACTGGAGAAGATTTCCACCTGGTCAGAGCTACAGTACTTTGCGATTTCAAACCTCTGCACCAGGAACTGTGTCAACAAGAGAAATGCTTATATGTATCTCTCAACAGAATTAAAACATGGACAGCAAGCTCGCTTTTAAATTCACAGAACTCACTGTCCACAAGACATGCTTACAACTTAAAGGATCTCAAAAGGGGAGAACATGAAAGCCCTCATATCCCAGCCCGATCACCCAAGATCATACGAAGGAGCCATCTTAATTGTTACCTGTGTTACAGAGACTGGAATGGCCTCAACTACAAATCAGGCATTCACTGCCACCATGCTGCAGAACACCGTTCCAGCAGGCTTTTGATTTTCAGGAGTCTCTTGAAAACTTTATGCCAACAAGCCCATGCAATTTGCTTAATTTTTTCTGAGTAGACAGTCATTTTAGTGGCTCTGGTTTTGTTTTTTTAAATGTTGCTGTACACTGCCCTGACGTTTCGTGAGGTGACATATAAACACCAGGAAGAACTTTCTGACAGCAAGAGCTGTTCGACAGTGGTTCTGGGAGCTGTCCACTTCCCAAAATGTTCATGCTGCCTTCAACCACCAGGTGGCGGGATAGCCCAACCTGATGGCCTTGCATTGCCAAGTGGAAAACGGAACAACTTTTGCTGTCTAGCATTAAATCGGAAGAGTATGCTACTTAAAGAATCACTCCTTAGGTTTGTAGATATCAAATCAATGTCCTTTAATGATGTCATGCAAGGAAAACATGAAGCTGCCTTGCTAGAATGTATTTTTCCATCTAGCATCCACTGCCAGTGACTCTTTAAAAGGTAAAGGGACCCCTGGCCATTAGGTCCAGCCGTGACCGACTCTGGGGTTGCGGCGCTCATCTCGCTTTATTGGCCGAGGGAGCCAGCGTACAGCTTCCGGGTCATGTGGCCAGCATGACTAAGCCGCTTCTGGCGAACCAGAGCAGCGCACGGAAACACCGTTCACCTTCCCGCCGGAGCGGTACCAATTTATCTACTTGCACTTTGATGTGCTTTCGAACTGCTAGGTGGGCAGGAGCAGGGACTGAGCAATGGGAGCTCACCCCGTCGCGGGGATTCAAACCGCCGACATTCTGATCGGCAAGCCCTAGGCTCTGTGGTTTAACCCACAGTGCCACCCACGTCCCTCAGTGACTCTTTAGGGTCCTGCCAACCCAGGCCATGTGATCAGCATTAACCCCTCAATGCTAGGCTCTGTGCCCAAAAGCTGCCCCTCTAAGGCTCCAGACAAGCAAGCCTTGAAAGGGTATTGGAAGCTCTTACCAGTGCAAACTGTCTGATCCAAGGGCTCTGTCCAGGGTCCTGAAAGATCTGCTACTAGCCTCCCTTGTCAGGCATCCTAGCCCTGACAAAACCCTGGATACCCTGTCCTTCCATTCCAGAACGCTTGCTGGATCTGTACCCTCCCGACTCTCCCGTGAGCCCAATCCACCAGCACAGGACATTGCTCCATCTCTGCTGTAAGGATCTAGCACCTGCAGGAGAGGAGCACTTACTTCTATCCAGATGTAATGCGGCGTGACCTCCGGAGGACACGGTATGGGCTGGCTCTCTTCCGAAGCAGCTAAGGGATCTGCTTCTTTCCTCTCTGCAGAGAACAGGCCAAACTTCTGCTCCACAGTCATTTGCCAGGCCCCTGACATTTCTCGCATGAACTGGGAGACAGGAGGGAAGAGGAACACAAAGGTTTGCTTCATTTTCCTGCTCACTGGTCTGAATTCTATTCTAAGTGCTGGGGTATACAGTGAACTATGAGACACATTTTTTGGTTCTGTATGCTAGTTAGTACACAGAAATGCATGCATGTGTACACCTAGTTCATGGGATATTTTTAGAATATTTCCTTTAAACACACATGTATTCCAAAAGCAACATGAGGCCCTTTCAAAGAAAATTGGCCCAAGTTATCCACTTTTGCTAGAAAAACTGACTGCATTTCTACATTTCATGGTACAATCTTTACAAACTACCACTACCCAATGTGTGGAAGTAATATGCCAAGCACAGTAGTTACATGTAAAAAAGGACCATGGACAGTTAAGTCCAGTCAAAGGAGACTATGGGGTTGCCATAGTCATCTCGCTTTGTGGCGTTTGTCCGCAGACAACTTTCCGGGTCATGTGGCCAGCAGGACTAAACCACTTCTGGCGCAATGGGACACCATGACAGAAACCAGAGTGCACGGAAACACAGTTTACGTTCCCGCTACAGTGGTACCTATTTGTCTACTTGCACTGGCGTGCTTTTGAACTGCTAGGTTGGCAGGAGCCGAGACAGAGCAACGGGAGCTCACCCCGTCGCATGGATTTGAACCGCCAACCTTCGGATTGGCAAGCCCAAGAAGCTAAGTGGTTTAGACCACAGCACCACCCGCATGGTTATCCAGCTTCTACTGAGCTAAAAGTGTCACTACTATTGCAGAGACAGCAGTGGAAGTTGAAGACCGTGATCTCCATGTCTCTCTATGCCTCTCAAGATATGGAGAGTGAGTGGTGACTATGGGAAAAGTCAGGGGTGCTGTATTATTGGTGCTCCCTCTGATGGACAGGCCCTGGGCCTGCCTCCTGGTGTCCCAGCAACCAGTGAGTTAGTGAGACCATCAGCCAATCAGGAGTGTCTGAGTGGAGTGTACTGTAAGTGAGATGCTGTCAGATATCTATGGACTACCTACATCAATATAGGTGTTTAAATTAGATATTCTTACAGTTAATGTGAGCTTATGTTGTTTCTTTTGCTTTCCTTTCTGCTATATTTGCAGCAAAAACAAATGCACTAAGTATGCTTTAATAGCTGGATAGTTATTTATTATTACTGTGCATTATGCAATTGGGTCGCGGGTGGCGCTGTGTGTTAAACCACAGAGCCTAGGGCTTGCCGATCAAAAGGTCAGCAGTTCGAATCCCCGCGACGGGGTGAGCTCCCATTGCTCAGTCCCTGCTCCTGCCAACCTAGCAGTTTGAAAGCACAAAGTACAAGTAGATAAATAGGTACCGCTCCGGCGGGAAGGTAAACGGAGTTTCCGTGTGCTGCTCTGGTTTGCCAGAAGCGGCTTAGTCATGCTGGCCACATGACCCGGAAGCTGTACAGCAGCTCCCTTGGACAATAAAGCAAGATGAGCGCCACAACCCCAGAGCTGTCCGCAACAGGACCTAATGGTCAGGGGTCCCTTTACCTTTACCTATGCAATTAGAAACACCAAACAGAAGGGCAAATGAGGTGGATATGACTCTCTTCCACCCTGGCTAAATAACAGGGGAAGCTGGGAGAGGATTATTCCAGTCTTGCAAAGTCAGCGAAGAGAAACCTGCAGGTCTGGAAGTAGAGAGGGACATCCTTCTAGCAAGATACTCCCAAGTTATTTCATAAACCTCACCTACAGAACAAGAGGAAGGGGCTAACCAGCCTTGGAGATCCTCTTCCACCCAACAGAGAGAGAAGAAATAATTTCTAGCACAGGTGATTTTAAGCACGCGTGTATTCTTACTGTCAAATTTTTACTCCAGGTTCTTCAGGTTCCTTCTGGAGAATGGCTCTTAAGACTGCAACCATGAAAAGAGTTACTAGGGACAGTTACTAGGGTCCCTTGAACACATTAGTAAAGGTAAAGGGACCCCTGACCATTAGGTCCAGTTATGGCCGACTCTGGGGTTGCGGCGCTCATCTCGCTTTATTGGCCGAGGGAGCCGGCGTGCTGCTTCTGGGTCATGTGGCCAGCATGACTAAGCCGCTTCTGGCGAACCAGAACAGCGCATGGAAACGCTGTTTACCTTCCCGCTGGAGCAGTACCTATTTGTCTACTTGCACTTTGACGTGCTTTCGAACTGCTAAGTTGGCAGGAGGAGGGACCAAACAACGGGAGCTCACCCCGTCACGGGGATTCGAACCGCTGACCTTCTGATCGGCAAGTCCTAGGCTCTGTGGTTTAACCCACAGCGCCACCTGCGTCCCTGAACACATTAACTCCTGCATAAACGCATCTCAGATTGTGCTGTGAGTGATTTTGTTTCCCTTACTGGCACTTCTATTCCATTCTTGGCAGCAAGCAGCCATTCCCAACAAGCGATGGCCGTTTCCATGCCGTGCTCGCTGAACATTCGCAGGGGGCCCCAACACAGGTGATGCAAGAGCTGAGGGTCAGTGTCTGAAATGGAAACATTTATACGTAGCAATATACTTTTTTTTTTTTAAAAAAAAAAGAGTATTTTAAATGGGTTGGGTCCAGACTTAGTCATACTTAATGTAGACCCACTTAAATTAATAGGACTCCGGGAAAGAAATGAAAGGAGTGGTGCGTAACAAATAAGCAACATTTTGCATTTATCACACAAACATTTTGTTCAACTATAAGCATCTGTAGCTGTTTAATCCTGCAACCCTACGATCTAAGGGCAGGCACTGATGCTTTTAGTGATGCTGTTGCAATTTTGTGTGTTGTATGCATTCCCCCCCCCCGAAAAGTGTGGTCTACAAATATTTAAATAAATAGCTGTAATGTGCCCTGGGATCTTATGGTAAACAAATCAATCAATTCAATCAATCAATCAATCATCCTTACAGCTGTACAAAGCTGAATAATTATTTGCCCATCAACCAGTAGACAGAATTCTCTTTTATAGAGAAATAGAAGAACCAGATTGCATTTCTTCTTTCAGCATCCTTTTCTGTGGCTTCTCTCTCTAAAAGATGTATATATGCACGTACACATAGCAGAGCAAGGAAAATCGAACTGTTGTCCTTACCTCTGCTACTTATCAACATGGCTGTCATCTTAAACATGACTTGAGTGTAGTGTTCAGGCTGGCCCGGATCCAGAGCCTCATTGAGCTGCTTGATCATTAGTTTACTGAGATCTGAGGTGCGGCCTGTGGCGTGACAGTAATTAATCATCCCAGCGACCTGTTAAGAGAATTTCCAATCAGTTAAGAGGGCTTGCAAAAACCTTTAAATGTCTAGTGTTTTTCTTTGTGGTCACCTGAATGTTTTCCAGTTACTCTATGGCTAAGAAGAGCTTTTCAGCCCTGTCAAAGCATGGCAAGATTACTATTACAGTGGTACTTCAGGTTACATACGCTTCAGGTTACAGACTCCACTAACCCAGAAATAGTGCTTCAGGTTAAGAACTTTGCTTCAGGATGAGAACAGAAATTGTGCTCCGGCGGCGCAGCGGCAGCGGGAGGCCCCATTAGCTAAAGTGGTGCTTCAGGTTAAGAACAGTTTCAGGTTAAGAACGGACCTCCAGAACAAATTAAGTACTTAACCCAAGGTACCGCTGTATAGCCTTTGCAAAATATGGATTCTGCATTTTGTGAGTTCATGATGTTTTAATCAATCTTATTCTGCAAACCACTTTTGAGTTTATTTTCAGGTAAAGAAGAGCTGGGTAAAAATTATTAAGATAAAACATTCCCAAATATTCTCATGCATCCCTTTTGAATGGCCAAGTTTAAACATCTTGTTTGCACGTAATGATCCACGAAAGAATCCCTGGTCAACCAAAAGCTTTTAAAAGTACTAGGAGCTCAGGAAGAATATGATGGATGCAACAAATGTTACTCGGTTTGTTTCCACTCCTGCATAAAATGTTTTTAGATACTAAAACGTGTAACTTTCAAAATAATGTTTCATGCCACAATAAACAGTTTACTGTAAATGAGCAAATCTCACTCACTTTAGAGAAACAAAACAAGATGGAAACAAATAATAACCTTGTTTTAATGCCACAGGGCTTAGACTGCTGTACTTACTTCTCCAGCATAGCGATTTCGCAAGTTAAGTGAAGCCATGAAGTTGGAATAGTCTTTCTTTACACAGGCAGGCCTTTCAGTTAACTGGGTTGCCTACAAAAAAAAATACGATTACTATGTAATCAGCGTGTTTTTACATGAGTAGAATGTGTCCTTTTATTTAAAATGCATCTCTGGGTTATTTGTGGGGCATAGGAATTCATTCATTCCCCCCCCCCAAAAAAAAATATAGTCTGAGGGACAGTGGACCGGCCCCCTGCTGAAAAAGATTGCTGACCCCTGAAGTAAGTGATGTGTGTGTGTGTGTGTGTGTGTGTGTGTGTGCGCGCGCGCGCGCGCACCCCCCCTTCTGCTGCTGTCCATCAAATGGTATTCAGTGGTATGCTATGCCTGAACATGGAGGTTCTACACAGACACTGCATCTATAATAGCCACTCACAGACCTCCATGGATCTGTCCAGCCCCCTCGCCTTTAAAATTAACTAAGCCTGTACCCATCACCACATATTGTGGCAGTGAATCTGCTAACTGGATTAGGTGGTGTTCTTGGTGTTTTAACCCCCCTCTTTAGCCGGGAAAAGACTCCTGCAGCGGCTTACCGACCCCAGTTATAAGACAGTCCCTGCCTGCAGGCTTCCGATCTAAGAAACAGGACACAAAAGGGGGATAGGGAGCGGGAGGCAATAAGAAAAAAGCAAGCTCAGGCACTGCAATGCAACTGAGTTGTGTGGCGCTGGAAAACTTGAAAGTGTTACGTGAATTCAGAGTGTACCCCTCCTCAATGAAAATGGTTAACTCCCCAAAGAGCACTGGGCTCCACTTGTATAAAATAGTCGCAAAACCAAGAAAAAAAACACAGCAAACTCTGGCCAGTTAACCAAAGAGGTGATTGTCCTCACTCACCCCCAGAGTTGTGTTCTGCCTATTGTAGCCCGCGAAGTGGAGGATGCTCTCCGTGGCCATAGCCAGCCCTGTGTGCTGAGACAGGCCAGAGACCCAGTTCTGATGCTTGTTTAAATATTCCTGAATGAAGAGCAGAGAGAATAGTCTGAGTGCAAGCAGAAAATTTAAAACAAGGTCCGTATGTTTTATCTTATGCTGGTCAATGGCTGAAATAAAGTTTGATACTGACTACTTTAAAACAATGTCTAATACAATATACTGAAAATGGCATTCCTTTCTGTGGGAGAAGAGAGGGAGTGCCTTGTTAGTGCCTTTAAAGATAGTATACCTCCATCTTTAAATACACACACACACCCAATATTTAGCTACAACTCACAGAAGTTACCTGTAAGTGAGATTTGGTGACTGAAGGAGCCCATTTCATGGCTTCTTGGAGGATCATTCCACACCGTGCGGCAAAATCCTTTACTATACTCTAAAAAAAGAGACACAAAACAGTCAGCTGGTAAAATGAATTGTTGTGCTGAATAATAAAAGCAAAATACAGTCGTACCTTGGTTTTCGAACAGCTTAGTTCTCAAACATTTTGGCTCCCGAACGCCGCAAATCCGGAAGTGAATGTTCAGGTTTGCAAACTATTTTTGGAAGCCCAACATCCAGCTTCCGTGGCTTCCAATTGGTTGCAGGAGCTTCCAGCAGCCAATCAGAAGCCGCGCTTTGGTTTCCGAACGTTTTGGAAGTCGAATGGACTTCCAGAACGGATTCCATTCGACTTCCAAGGTATGACTATAAAGCAAATATTAAGCTGGGTCAGGCGCACATGCAAAATATCCAGCATGCGGCAGTAAAATTGCTAGCACATTTGAAAAGCTAAGCAGGCTCTGGCATGGTTTCAAATTGTGCATTCGATTCCTGCGCTTTATCTAGAACATTGGTCATGGCGTTCAATCCCCCCACATTATTAATATTTGATAAATGTACATAGTATTCTTTGAGTGGCTGGTCCAACTCAGAGAATAGAACCTCTAAAATTAATAGACACGGCTAACTTAGGTCCGTTAATTTCAAAGAAGCCTGAGCAGAATTGGGTTTCTTTTCTTTCTTATTTAGATTTCTTATCTGCCTTTCACCAATAATAGCTTGGTGGAAGAACCTCTGCTTGGCATGGAGAAAGTCCAAGGTTCATCCCCCAGCCTCCCCAGAGAGCCACTGTCAGACAGTGTGGCGTTTGCCTCCTAGGTGGGTCATAAGGAAAGGGTTAAATGAGTGTGATGTGATTGGCCAGAGAAAAACTGATAGGAGGAGTTAGAGTTAGAGTCGGAGGGTGTGGAAGTCAGTTGAGAGTTGGGAGTTGGAGAAGCAAGAGGGAGGATAAGTCTGTGGGTTGGTCAAGTTGTGTGGTGAGAGAGTGAGAGGAACTGTTAGGTGGAGTCAGATAGATAGTTGGGATAATCAGTTCGAAGTTGTTAGGAAGTTGAAGTTGCTTATAAAAATAAACTTGATTATTTAGAATCATAGAATCATAGAGGGCCATCGAGTCCAACCCCCTGCCAAGCAGGAAACACCATCAGAGCACTCCTGACATATGGTCGTCAAGCCTCTGCTTAAAGACCTCCAAAGAAGGAGACTCCACCACACTCCTTGGCAGCAAATTCCACTGTCAAACAGCTCTTACTGTCAGGAAGTTCTTCCTAATGTTTAGGTGGAATCTTCTTTCTTGTAGTTTGGATCCATTGCTCCGTGTCCGCTTCTCTGGAGCAGCAGAAAACAACCTTTCTCCCTCCTCTATGTGACATCCTTTTATATATTTGAACATGGCTATCATATCACCCCTTAACCTCCTCTTCTCCAAGCTAAACATGCCCAGCTTCCTTAGCCGTTCCTCATAAGGCTAAGGGAGCCTTTGTTAATGTTAACAACTGTCTGGACTCCGTGTGTACCCGAGGGAAACGGGTTGGTGGCAGCGAAGAGGCAATCACAGTGGTGGCACAGGGATCAATAGACTGTCAAACATCCGGGAACCCTGCGTGATCGCCACAGGCAGCGAAGACAACATTAAGCTAGAAGGACCAAACCAGCCTGATTCAGTATAAGGGAGCTTCCTATGTACCAATCCCCACATGTGGACATCTAGGACAAAGGAAATGGGGTGGGCACACTGGGCAAGCAGGGAGGAAGATGGGCTCTTGCTCCTCCACCCATATGCAACTAGGTAAGCCCATCTATTCCAGCCTGGCAAAGGCAGACAAAATGCTACTCTTGTCTTTCACAGAAAGGCCTTTGCAGTTCAGTACTGCTGCAGTGCAAGGAAACAGAAATGTTCCAAAAAATATATGAGGCCAGACATAAGTAATTAGTCGCCTTCAAGCATTAACCACGTGCAGGAGCAAGAAGATGCAAATCTAGAAAAGGTCACAGTATTCATCTTTCTGCATCCTGGCGTGTCTTACCTCTCTAGCTTCGTATGTATCGGGAACAGTAATTCTATACGGGGCGTCTGGAATGTCATAGTAGGGTTGGTCCTTGTGAATGTCCTGAAAAGGGGGGGAAAAAACCCTTTAAGAAGAATCAGATCACGTTTCTAACTGTCTTAGAAATGCTGTGTGTTGACATCCGTCTGTCTCAAAAGACAATGGAGGAGGAGGAGTTTGGATTTGATATCCCGCCTTTCACTCCCTTTCAGGAGTCTCAGAGTGGCTAACATTCTCCTTTCCCTTCCTCCCCCACAACAAACACTCTGTGAGGTGAGTGGGGCTGAGAGACTTCAAGGAAGTGTGACTGGCCCAAGGTCACCCAGCAGCTGCATGTGGAGGAGCGGGGAAGCGAACCCGGTTCCCCAGATTACGAGACTACTGCTCTTAACCACTACACCACACTGGCTCACTGGAGTGTGCCTCCGGGGAAGAGTCAAACTGCTGCAGAATCACAGTGCCTGCTGTGGCTGCAGAGAGGGTAATTTGTAACTACTGCCTCCCATGTTGTTTTTGCTGTGTTGGCAGCATTGAAGTGACTTCCCCGAGGCGCAAGTCTGGGCAGTGTGTCTGGAGGTCTTGGGCTGCCCAGACAACAAGACCCCACTCTCTGCCTCCCTGATGTGGCCCAAAGGAAAGCAGAGCAATACATTTGGCACCAGCTTGGCTGCAGGAGTTGCCGGAAGGAAGTGTACAAGCCGCCACCCAAACATCTTAGGGACTCTACTCTGGATTTGTGCCAGATTTACTCCAGAGGGAAGTATCGGCATGCATGGGAGAACCCAACGTCTGCAAAAATTCAAAAGGTTTTCAGGAAAAAAGCCCCAGACATTCTTAACAACCCAACAAAGGCTGAGCATCCTCAGTTACTGGACAATGACGAGAGTCTTTTGCGGGATGGAACAGAAAACCAAGGGAGAAGTGGAATAGAATATCCTGGAGGAAACGAAGAGGGGCTGGCCAGTTATTTCAAGGATAAGGAACCATGTTTCAGCCCAAGGGACGCAATCGCTTCTGCTCAACTTTCTGCAGAAGCAAATGTGGGCAGGGCAACCTATGCAGTGCAAGAACTCTACAAAGGAGTTTCACAATTGAATAATAATAATATGGTTAATATGTAAATACTTACTGCACTCAATGACAGGGAGAGGGTCTGGAGGATATCTAACATGGTCTTCAGCACTGTTCCACTCCAAAGTAAGTGAGGGAACCTTGGAACAAAAAAGACATGTACAAAAGTCTTCATCAGTCTTGTCGTTACACAAAGCAGAGGGTGGGAATGAAGGGAGGAAATTACAAAAACCAAGGGAGAGTGGCTGTTGCACGAACATCAAAATAAGGACAGCATATTTAAAAATACACTCACTTGTCTACAAGTCCAGACAAGTACTTATCGGCAACCCGTCTGATCCTCTTATGAATATGATTGAAATTCACCAGCAAAAACTGAGCGTGTCTTTCCAGCTCTTCTTCGTTTTCTTTCGTTTTAGCCTAAACGTGTAAGAGGAACATAAGGCTTTTTGTTGTTCCTTTAAAACAGTTGCTAAATCACTGCTTAAGGTCACAATACTATGTACGCTAATATCTGGATAAAAATGTCCAAGACCGTTATAGGAAAATAGGACCTAGCTTTGCATTCGGATTTATCTCTTATCTAGCACCATTAATGAGTGGGGTAGAGAGTAACAACAAGACAGCAGCCAGCTTGCTCAACCCTAATGTCCTATTTTGAGCAGTACTCAATAAAAACCGTTGCCAGGTTTGCTCCTCAGAAAGGTTCTGCCGTCACCTAGAGCATTTGCTATTGCTTTGCAATGTAAAAAGAATGAGCCCTGAATTCATGCGATCGATAGATCTCTCTCCAACAGAACCACACTGTTTTTCAGTTCCACGTAAAGTTAAGGAAATACAAGGCCATGTTATTAGCTAACAATTTCATGGGTTAGTGTCATGTGAATGATCCTCATGCTCATATGCTCCCGCCTCTTTCTTCCTCTCCACGCTACAATTCTCTGCCTAACTTCCAGGCTAGCAGCAAACTATGGTTTGTTGTTCCACCCAAACCACAGTTCTCCGTTGAATCTGAACTGAACCTCAGATGAATCAAAACTGAACCTCCTCTATTCCTGGATCCACATTGCTCTAAATGCAGGGAGAAACCCACTCTGAAGGTTTTTAGGACGGGTTTCAATTAAGTTCCACCTGCCATTTCTATGCAACAGTTTTTCAATGGGTCGGAGCAACAGCAGAGGAGCCAATCTGCTAGCCTAAGGATTTAACATGGAAGTGCATCAGGGTTGTATCCAATGCAGTGCTTATTAAAGTCAATTTGAGGTAGACTTGTTATGCCGGCAAAACGTTTTGTGCCAGTGAAACGTTGTGCAAGGGAACACATTAGCGTAGTAGCTTTGTTGCATGATAAGACTGTGAAATCTGTTGCACAAGGAGTTTCTGCCAGCACCACTGTTGCGTTGGGGTTCCTCAGTTGTGCACAGCTGAAACTCACCCATCCATTAGCACAAGGGTCCTTTCGTAGCGGACAGAGAAATTGGATATAGCCCCAAGTCAAGGATGGGGAACTGGTGTCTGTCCAGATGTTGTCAGACTCCATCTCCCATCAGCCTCAGTTGGCAGAGGCCACGGTAAAGGATGACAATAACTGTACTCCAGCAACATCGAAGGTTCACAGGTTCCCCATCCCTGTTCTGCACTACATTTGCAAAAGCACTCTAGATTTGGGTTGACCTAAGGAGGCGTTTTGTCGTTGCCTTGGTTAACTTACTTTGTCAGCCATCATGCAGAGGAAGGCTTCAAACACCTTATCTGCTACGGCTATGACACACTGCATCATACCTGAAAGGAGGAAGCAAAAGAAAAGAAATGTTGGCTGTGCTTATTTTTTACCCATTTTCTCCTGAAACTCTGGGACAGATTTCCTTCTCGGTAGAGCTAAAGGGGGAGGTTTTGCATCACTCACGCCTCCATCCTAAAAATCATTTCCACCGGACTTAATGAATGACTACTGCCTAACTCCACCAGTCCTTTAAATCCTTCAAGTCTCCATTAAAGATGACTTTACAGTGGTGCCTCGCAAGACGAAATTAATCCGTTCCACGAGTCTCTTCGTCTAGCGGTTTTTCGTCTTGCGAAGCAAGCCCATTGACGGCTTAGCGGATTAGCGCTATTAGCGGCTTTTAGCGGCTTATCGGCTTAGCAGATAAGCGGCTTAGCGGCTTAGAAAAAGGGGGGGAAAGGGAAAAAAAACCCGCAGGAACTCGCAAGACATTTTCGTCTTGCGAAGCAAGCCCATAGGAAATTCGTTTTGCGAAGCACCTCCAAAACGGAAAACCCTTTCGTCTAGCGGGTTTTCCGTCTTGAGAGGCATTCGTCTTGCAGGGCACCACTGTAATTGCATGAAAACCATTTCCCACCAACTGCCTGATGCTAAAGATTCCAGGAGACAAGCAGGCAGGTGAAGACAACACTGGGGGCCTGTTTCTGTTACAGCTGGACAATCTCTTCTCCCCACAAGCCCCTCTACTGCACACTGCCCAGGGGGAAGGATCTTGATGATTTGTCATGATGTTGTTCATTATGATTTTACTGGTGCAGTTTGAAATATTTGAAGTTGCTTTGGATAGATTTGTATCCTGAAGAGGCAGGATGCAAACGAGTATCATAAACAAACACACAAGATGTGCTTGTTATTTTTTATTTATTTAACTAGCCACCATAAGGGAAACTGCACAATTTTTGTCCGTGTGGGGATGGGCTTAAACCTCTCTTTCCCTACCAGAGTCCTGACAAAAATTATCCACCTACCCCCTTGTGGGAAGGAAGCCACCAAAAAGGTAACCCAATAATTATGCTACAATATATGAAATGAGGGACGCAGGTGGCGATGTGGATTAAACCACAGAGCCTAGGACTTGCCGATCAGAAGGTCGGCGGTTCGAATCCCCGCAATGGGGTGAGCTCCCGTTGCTCGGTCCCTGCTCCTGCCAACCTAGCAGTTTGAAAGCACCTCAAAGTGCAAGTGATAAATAGGCATCGCTCTGGCGGGAAGGTAAACGGCGTTTCTGTGCGTTGCTCTGGTTCGCCAGAAGCAGCTTAGTTATGCTGGCCACATGACCCGGAAGCTGTAAGCTCCCTCAGCCAATAAAGCGAGATGAGCACCGCAACCCCAGAGTCGGCCACAACTGGACCTAATGGTCAGGGGTCCTTTTAACTTTATATGAAATGAAAGCTGATAAAAGTTCGTTTAATTCTGTTACAGCCAGACACAAATCTGCCTACCTTAGGTAAAACACAATCTATATACAGTCTCACCCGATTTGTCTTTTTGAATAGCTTTATCCTCAAAATAACAAAACATCACTTGGAAGCGATCTGGGTCTGTTGAACGCAATACCCTAGGAGAGAGATTATGAGAAATGCATTTGACATAGAAATACAGGTGAAGGAGGCTTTTTATAGTGCCCATTCAGGGAAAACAGCTGTCTTTTCCTTACATGGTGTGGAATTCTAACTGAAAGGAACCTTGTTTTAAAATGTAACTGCTAAAAGCTAAAACTCTTGCAGGAGTTGCCTTCCATTTTGCACACATCTTATCATCCACTGGCATACGATGTGACAATAGCCACCAGCTTAGGGTCAAATTTCATGTCATGCTTATTGCGCAGCTTAATGTTATTCTTTAATTAATTATAGCCACAGGGATTTTGAGGGGGAAAGAGAACTGTTAACAGAGAAAGTAGTACACAGGGAGGCTTATCCCCTCCCTACCAAGCCACAACCTCTGCAAAACCACCAACCCCCATTACAGCTACACGGCAGGGTCAAAAAAAAAAAAAAAAGGTCCTGTTTTGCTTACCATTACTGGAAACTTTTTTTTTACTAAGGCTCATAGCTGGAGGGGGAGTTCATGAGGCTGGATTAGGAAGGCTAAACCTCCCTGCACACAGCTGTAATTGTTTAATGGAAAAACAAGGGACGCAGTTGAACCATTTGCATTAAGTTGCCCAGTTTGAAAAAGGATTAAAGAATTAGTGGGGGGAAAGCACAAAGTCAAAGTGCATAAAATGCCAGAAATTGGTTCGGACATGATGCAAAGCCAAACCAAGACGTGGCACAAAACTGCAAGCTTCCAGGCTCCCTAAGAGGAGGAGGGCAGCCACTTCATTCCTCCCCAGTCATTTTGCTGAAGTGCCACGCTGACCTAAGCCATAGGTTGTCTTAGCGTGTTGTCCAAACCCATCCTTATGGCTTAGCTTTCCCAGACAAACCATGTGCTGTAAACCAAGGTCTGCTCTATGGTTTACAATCCGTGGTTTGTCCAAGAGAGCTAAACTACAAGCCCAGGTTCAGATGGCACAGGAAGCCAAGCCATGGCTTAACTCAGTCCAGGGCAGAAGCAAGATGACTGGGATCTCATCTCCCAGAGCCTGTGTGCTCATGCTAAACCACGGTGTGGTTTAATATGACAAGCAAACAGGGCACTACAAAATCACGAGCAGGGCTTTAAAAGATACCTCATGCATTCTAGACGGTACACAGAGAGCAGGTAGGTAGACATGGCAAAGTCCAGCTTATTGATCAGGGCAGATACGTCTGGCGGAGGATCCAAAAGATTGATGATGGTGCTCCGTAACTCATTCAGTTCAGCCTAAGAGCAAAACAAGAAAAACAACCATCAGCTACTCCAAACATGAGTTACTTAACCTGTAGGACTCCTCTGAACAGTCGTTACTTTTGTACTTTATACAAAGGGAATTAAAACAACGGAAGCATAAAAAAATCCTTTGGCAGGATGCAGAAAGGTGCTCAATGTGTTTCACAGCACATCCTGAGAGAAGACAAACACTATGTGTTTGGCTTACAAGTATCAAGATGCAAGAATGCTGATGCAGCTCAATGCGATTCATCACAAGTCAGGATGAAGTCTGCCAAAAAAAAGAAAGATTCTCACGGGGTGTCGGCTTTTATTTTTCTTCCATCGTAAGAGCATAAGCAGTCGCTAGCTAACTGCTCCACTCGCAAGCAAGCAGAAGAGTACTACAGCTTATGATACGGGGAGGGAGTCAGGAAACTGGATCGACACAAATAACTTCTGAAAGGGCAGGGAGAAACAAAACCAAGTTGCTGTCTGCCACAACTTCAAAAGTCTTGACAGGTAAGAATCAAAAGCAGGAACAACAAGGGCTGTCTCTCTTTCTTTCTTTCTTTCTTTCTTTCTTTCTTTCTTTCTTTTTTTCTTTCTCTCTCTCTCTCCCTCCCTCTCAACTGATACCCCTGGGGCAGAACTACATGTTATGTATGAGGTTAACATAGGACCCCTCCAGACCTCCTCTTTATCAGACATCCGCCCTGGTTTGCTTTGGTGGAGGTTATACAATGTCTTTGCTGAGCCTCCATTCCGTTTTGTTTGCAATCAGACATTTACTCCACACTCCTCAGTGCATTTCCCTGTCACATTTTTAAGCTGCAAAATCTGTTTGTTTGTTTTTTAAAGTGGATTTGTTGTGCCAGGGGAAGAGGTGCCTTATTCCACTTTAACTGTGCAAACTACATTTCCAGGGTTTGATTAAATCCCTCCGGTCAAAGTACTGACAATCTGGGGGTGCCCAAACCCATAAACCCATAACTGCCTTGTACTACCTGTTAGAATTCCTGCTCCGTGATTGCTGTCATGGGATTTTTGTCTATCGCATGACAGTGTATGTTTTGACTCCATAGAGTGGGAAGTGACGGAGATAGGATGTTTGTGTTACTGTGTTCCGTGAAGTGGGACTATTGTCCTTTGTTCTTTTTCTCTTTGCTGTCTGATGCTAGAGAGAGAGGGAGCCATGTTGCAGTGCTCCGTGTGTGTTTGTATGTAAATAAACGTAGATTAGCCAAAATGCTGAGTTCTGTTACGCAAACTGCGAAGACTCTGCGGATCCCTAAGTGTGCCGGTGTCTGTTGGCATCGGTCACTGTGATGTTCGGGCAGAAGAAAGCTTTTGAAGCTCCCAAATGCACGACCAGGAGGAAGAGAACATGCCAGTCGGGCATGTGCCTCTGCCAGGGTCCTACTCGAGTGTAGGACAAGCTCCTGACAAGACCAAGGCTAGGCAGTAGTGCCTTTGTGGGGAGAAACAGCAGGCAGTGCTTGACCTCTCTGGCTGCCTACTGATTCTCTCCCACATGCCCTTCCCTTTGGGTGTTTTTAAGAGTGGAAGCATTGGTGGGAGTCCTGGGAGAGAAAGGTTCAGCGCCCCTTCCTCCTCCTGCCAATTCTTCCCTGCAAAAGATCCACACGCCTCATTGCATTGCTAGCCTGTATAATGTTTAGTTCTGCTTGGGGATTTCAGTGAAGCTGCTCCTTAAAAAAACACCTTTGTTCTCTTTAAGGTGGGAGCTGCATAACACAAGAGGGTATTTTTATGATCTCAGCAACCCATTCACTCTGTGCATTAATGAGGGTCTGGAAAGAAGGTTGCAGGACTTACGGAAGTGACTGTGTCGTTTTTCATAGCTGAGTTGTACTGAAGAACAGAGCGGAGAGGCTCTTTGCTAGGAAACGTCAGTAGCGGTGACTTGGTTGCTATCTCACAAACACCCTCATACCACTCTTCTGGCCAAAGACCTAAAATTTGGAGACAAAAGAACATTATACCTGGTCCGGAATGTGGCAGCAAGACGGGTGACTGGGATTGGCCGCCGAGATTATATAACACTGGTCCAAAAGACCCACACTGGCTCCCAGTACATTTCCGAGCACAATTCAAAGTGTTGGTACAGATCTTTAAACCCCTAAACAGCCTCGGCCCTGGGTACCTGAAAGAGCATCTCCACCCCCATCATTCAGCCCGGACACAGAAGTCCAGTGCCGAAAGCCTCCTGGTTGTTCCTTCACTGCGAGGTTACAGGTAACCAGCAGAGAGCCTTCTCCAGACATAGGCAAACTCAGCCCTCCAGACGTTTTGTGACTACAACTCCCATCATCCCTAGCTAACAGGACCACTGGTCAGGGATGATGGGTATTGTAGTCTCAAAACATCTGGAGGGCCAAGTTTGCCTATGCCTGGCCTTCTCTGTAGTGGCGCCCGCCCTGTGGAACGCCCTCCCATCAGATGTCAAGGAAATAAACAACTATCCGACTTTTAGAAGACATCTGAAGGCAGCCATGTTTAGCAAAGTTTTTAATGTTTGATATTTTATCACTTTTATTATTATTATTAATAATAATATTCTGTTGGGAGCCGCCCAGATGGGCGTGGTACAAATAAATTATTATCATTATTATCATTATCATCATCATCATCTCTGGGCATTAAGACCAGAACTATGTCCAACCAGGATGCTGTCATTGTGCCAATAACTTTTATCAAAGGTAAAAGTAACAAAAATTAGTTTGAGTCACACTAGGCTTTTTAAATTTGGATATTAGAAACTCTTTCAAAAAGATTAAAGCTTGGTTTGCATGCAGTCGCAATTTGGTGTTAATTGACTGAGCCTTGGGCTCATATGCTCCCTCCTCCCCTCATCCAATCAGATTTCCTCCTTTTTGTCACAAGCCACACCATTTGACCTCCAAACCATGAGCGACAGCTGGATTATGACTCTGGTTTTAGAGGGCAGGCAAAAACACACACACAAAAAACACAGTTTGCCTGTTCAGGTGTGATGGGTAGAACTTAGCAGGACAGAACCCAATGGACTTAAAACTGAGTGCCAGTGAAAGTGAAACAGTATAGAATTTAGACTGCTCAGTCTATCCCCATTTGTGGGTTTCTTGTCACAACCACAACAGGACAGTACAGCCATGATATTTCTTGCTGCTGCTGCTGCTGCTGCTGCTACAACAAATTAGCATAATTCTTCAGCATTGAAGTCGCTGATAAATGAAAACTTATAAATGTGGCAACAGGCAGCTATTTGGCATATTTTCCTGCCTCTCCATTGAGAAGCGGTTGTCCAAATAAAAAGGAATCTCTGGAGTACCTGAGCCTTCCACAGCAAATCCCATAAGCACCGAATACAGCCAGAAGTCGCGGAAGAGCTTCTGTAACCTGGGCTTAGCTTCCTTGATGGGTGGCAAGCGTCTTGTGAGCTAGCAGAGTAAATGGAAGGGAAAATACGTTAACCACCTATCTGATAACATAAATGCAATGATATGCATGCAGATATTCTGGTACTTCTGATCTTGGATTTCTCACCTAAACATCAATCTAATAAAATGCAGATCATACTAATCAACATTAGTCCATCAACTATGGTGGTCCACTGGATTAAGACTCCTAGCTCTGCCATGACTCATGTTAACAATATTAACAACAAGAAGCAGTTACTCTACAGAAAAGATGGGGAGCCATTGAGCCGTCAGATGTAGTGGGGGCTACAACTCCCAATATCCCTGATCAGGAGGGAGGGGTCCTGTTGAGCTGAGATGGAATTCAACATTATCTGGTGGACCACCCTTGCCCAGCAGAATTGTCAAGAGAACAAAACTAGAGGTTTCCAATTTTTGAGTAGATTAATTATAGGAAAGACTCTCAAGAGCCGTAAGCACATACATTGCAAGACATACCCAATGTTATTGGGAAAGGGCTGTAGCTTAGCTGTAGAGCATCTGCTTTGCCTGCAGAGGGTCCCATTCCACCCAGAGTGGCTGGGGCAACCCAGTCAGATGGTACAAATTAATATAATATAATATAATATAATATAATATAATATAATATAATATAATATAATATAATATAATATAATAATATGATGATGATGTTCAATTTCTGCCTGGCATCTCAAGATAGGGCAACAGCCCTGCCTGAAATCCTGGAGATGCCCAGCCAATCAAGGTATACAATACTGAGTTGATGCACCAATGGTCTGACTCAATATAAGGCAGATTCCTATGTTCCCAAAACAGATGAACTATACAGTCATACCTCGGATTACAGACACTTTGGGTTGCATGATTTCGAGTTGCGCACCGTGCTGAACCCAGAAGTACCAGAACAGGTTACTTCCGGGTTTCGGCGCTTGTGCATGCACTAAAACACGCTCTGTGCATGCACAGAAGCACAGAAGCGCAACCCGCGTGTGCACAGACATGGTTCTGCGGGTTGTGAACGTGCCTCCCGCACAGATCACGTTCACAACCCGAGCGTCCACTTAGATGCTACAGAGAAAGCAGGCAACAGTTATCTATTTCAACATGACATCACTCAGAGTTCAAGGCTTGCATTCTCCATGTTTGAACACTATCAATTCTGAAATGTTAAGGATGATTATTGAACTAAAAATGTAGCTCATAAGTTAGAAGGTGCAATCAAAGACAGCTCAACTACGTTAGGCATCAATCAAAACGCCTACAAAATTTAGAAAAGCAAGGGACACTTGGATAACAAGCTTACATTCTCTTAACCACTTTTATCACAACAAAGTGACCAGTTTTAGGCTCTAGCCCACAATTGTTCTATGTGTTTTTAAAACTAAAAAGAAGCCTTGTGTGGCTGAAAATTTGAGCAGGGGAAGTGAAGGGGGGAGAGAGAGACTGTTGATCATAATCCCTCCAGCAGTTTTCCCCCCTCAAAACTGCACTCCCCCGATTCAACTTTTCCCCTGCGTGTCACCTCTAATTTTCATTTATTCAACTTGCCATGAAGGAGATCAGTGTAAAATGATCCATCACCATGGGGACAACGTGCATTCTGGGGCGACGTGAATGTGGAAATGCAATTCCAAAGCTTTTCTGACCATTATGCTGGTTCCTGGTCTTATGAATCATCTCTGGTGGGCCTGCTAATGGAACCACTGAAAATGACTCATTACAGCCAAAGAAAATGAAATGGCCTGTGACTCCAGCAGAAGCCATGGATTACAATGGTTTAGCCTGCTAGATCATTAAGAGCTGTCAAAGACCCCACAATGTGTCACAATGTATGGTAAGGCAAAGATCTGGGGGGGGTTTTTGCCCTTGTGTATAAAACTAAAATAAAATGTGAGCATTCGAAAGAGCAGAAGATCAATCAGCAGAGGCGGCAAATGAACTAGAGGGATTTTAGCTGACAAGATAAACTTAGAAGTGATTGATTTACAGCCTATTTACTTTAGCGCATACCCATACACCAAAGTTCACAGTCAAACATTTTCGTCCTCTTTATTTGAGTTGCTCTTCAGATCGTACTGTTTGGCGACAGAGGAGGTAAGAAGTATTTCTCTCTTTTGGAGATTAATTAACTCTAGAAAAAGTTATTTCTGGACTAAAGGAGCGGGGCAGAACAATGCATGAACCCCCAAAAGAGGCATAGCTTGAAAAGACCAGAAAACACCTGCAACTTTATTAATGCCAATGCTACTGCAACAGAGAATCAAGCAAGCATTCAAAAACTTACATCTAAACACCCTTACTGAGAAATAAGCTCCAGTGGACACAACGGGACTTACTTCTGAGTAAACATGCATAGGTTTGTGCTATAAAGCTGTTGCCCTTCTCTAGTACAGGGGTTGAATGGGTCTGCAGTGAGAGGACATCAGAATATTTGTTCTTCTGGGTCTTCAAAGTATTCTGAAATTCATTCATGTAATAGCTGGTTGTTAGAGGTTGGTTTGCTTTGGATTCATTGTTAAAGCGGGGAGGGAAAATCCTCAACAAATGCAGAGGTGTTGATCCAGAGAAAATAACGACTGGTTCTGCACCAATGCAAAGGCTTACCAGCTCCCCTCCCCAGTGACAACATCCTACACCCCCTAAAATGCCACCCCCCCCAAAAAAGGTAATGTAGTGAGAGGTATTTGCAGCCCAAGAAACAGCTAGCTGATTGTAACATTCAATTACAATTCCCAACACCACTGTTTGTTTCTCTCTGTGTATATATCTGTGTACAAACACGTAGGAAGAGAGAGTTTTGCATGCATATACAAATTTCTCTGGATTATCTACACTTCTTGCCCTTCCTTCTAAGAGCGAACACCAATTTCTCATCTATTTATTAATACATCTATCTATATCTATATCTATCTATCTCTCTCTCTCTCTCTCTCTATCTCTCTCTCTATATATATATTACCTTTCCATATACTGTATTTACTTGAATATAGAGTTCCATCGAATCTAATGCGCACCTTAATTTTCAAAGCCTTGAAACCAAAAAGGTATTTGCTGTCGGATGTAAACACGCCATCAAATCCAATGTGCACCCTAATTTTCGTAACGTGATTTGGCCAAAAAAGGTGCTCATTACATTCGAGCAAATACAGCATATGCATCCAAGGCAGGTCCAATTAATTTTAACTTCATTGCACTTACTTATTATAAATCCTGTTATTTAAACACAGTGAACACATTTATTGAATACTTTATCTACTTTGTGTTGCATCCAGATAACCTTTCATCAAAGCAGACCCACTGAAATCAATGGACACAAGTTAGCCACATCCATTCATTTCAATAGGTCTACCCTGAGTGTGACTACCACTGGCTAGAAGCATATATGTATTACAGAAAGTTGTTCGCTCACTCTGAATTTGGACATCTCTTAAGATATCATAACAAAGTTTTGCATGACAGCTCCTGAGCTCCAAGGGGCAACTTTTCATCTATGTTTAGCTAGAACATTTTGAATCCAGATAGCAGACTTAACCTTTCAAAACTGCCCTGATGTTTGGGTTTCTTAGCATTCCCAAGCAATCTCAGGTACAAGGCTGCTAGGATGAAATAGCTATGCCTGCATTAAATGCAAAACTTTACAACTGCACTCTGTAGGTTCTGTTACAGAACTCCAGTTCTCGATGCATAGTTGCTTGGGAAGGTGTGCCCTTCTTGCAGCTGGTTTTTGTGTGTGTTGTGAACGGCCAATGTACGTTCCTGCCTCAAGTCAGATGCACACAAGGGATTATGGGTACTGTGCAGTCTCCTAAGATACTAAATGAAATGGACCACCTGCCAGTCCTTTATGGGAACTTTGGCCCAAGGCGATAGATATGGGTCACTTCTGATAGAAGGATCTTTGCAACCTTTCTACTGATTAGAGCCTGAGTCTTACAAGCCTCACCTTTTGTTATAAAGGAAACTCCTTTTGGAAAAGTTAAGAGATTTCTGCGGGGGGTTTTTTTAAGCTGATTTTTTTAAGCTTGCACTAGTAACTTTTAATCCACGGCCTCACTAGGTGTTTGACATTCCCCTTCATTGTCCCCACCTGCCCCCACCGGCTCAGGTCTCCCTCCCGTCGATGAGATTGGTGCCTGTTCATGTTTTCCTGGGCGTTGAATCAGCTGTTTGCTTAACTGTGCGCATAGTGTTATATTCTGGGAAAGCAACTCCATTTCCAATTTACAAAAAAGCATCCATTGTTTGTTTTTGCTCATTCGGCAGATGCAAAGTAATTAGCCCTTACTGAGCCTTGAAGATGTGAATGCTGAATTTCTGGTCTGTTTGTTTTTTTAAAATGAAAGCCAATATGCAGATGCATCTGTGCTTCACCCCATTTCAGTAAAATAGGCCTGTAATTACAAGGTGCTGAAGGGCTTCATGTTGATATCCTAGTTCTATTTCAAATGAACTGGATGCCTGCAGTCAAGTCATTGGCTCATTAGTTCAATATATACAATTCAGCCCGACTAGCACCCATTGTTCCCTGAGCTCTCATTGAGCTAGGAGGGTTGGCTCCAACTGGCAGACTCCTCCTACCCGCCCCCATCAAAATCTAGGCTCCTAACCCCAGCATATCCCATCAATCGCATGATAAGAAATACCAAAAAACTATTGCAGGTCGGAGGAGGACCCACAAAACTGGGCTTAGGAATGGATAAACATGTCAACTTCTGTCCTCCAAGTTCCTCATTTTTACGATATTAAATTCAGCCCTTCACATTTTCACACCAATTCGTGAGTTTGTTTTCCTAATGAAATTTCACCAGCATTTTAGCGCAATCGTCTTCTAATAAACGCGTTTGTGTGTGCAGTTTTGGCTCACACACATATTTTTTGCAAGCAATTTCCGCTCACAGAATGCATCTTTGTATACAATTTTCACACTTTACCCTAGTATATGCAATTGAAAACTCATTTCTTGGCTGGAGAATTGCAGTGTAAAATATAAAGGAGTGCGGATTTTGAAGGATGTCCTTTTTTTGGTTTGAAAAGCGAGGATTTGCTGGGTTTGCCTTTAAATAGAATAGAATTTTCTTCCCTCATCCCTAAGACTGGGCTCGATGGACAAACAGTCTGGTCTGGCATAAGCCACCTTTCTAGGTTCCTAGGTTCCTCCCACTGTGCAATCCAATTACAGCCTCCGCAAAGGGAAACCGATTCCCAAGCAAGCTTCCTAAAAGCTTTCTAGTTCCAGAGTGTCTTAACTGTGATGTTTTGAACCTTCCAGTGTCTCGGTTGTGAAGATGAAGCTGCTGCTGCGTTCAGCTTTTTTCTCCCTCACAGTAACACTTGCATTGTGTGGAATCAAAGGTTTGCAAGAGCATTTTGAACAACTCGGCGTTCAGGCTCTCAATCCTCGTGGGCTCCACAACAATGGGACTCTTAGCGTGGCCAATCTCTCGCCCGAGTTTCACCAGGAGAATACGGTGACCAATGACTTGAGCACTGAAGGTGAGGAAGAGGAAGACTATCTTGACTTTGAAACTTTGTTCAGAGAAGATTACGACGACGTTGACATAATTGATCCAGATATCACCTCTGAGTTCAAACAAGGGAATATTCTTAAACTTTTCCAAGGGAAAACCAGAATCCAGCGCCTCAATATCCTCAACGCAAACTTTGCCTTCAACCTTTACCGGAGTCTGAAAGACAAAGCCAACTCCTCAGAGAACATCCTTTTGGCTCCAGTTGGAATTTCCACAGCCATGGCTATGATTTCAATGGGACTGAAAGGTCAGACGCAGGAGGAAGTTTTGGATTCCCTTGGCTTCACTGAGTTTGTCAATGCCAGCTCCAAATATGACATTACGACCATTCACAACCTCTTCCAGAAACTTACTCACCGGCTCTTCAGGAGGAATTTTGGCTACACGCTCAGGTCAGTCAATGACCTTTATATCCAGAAACAATTCCCTGTTCTCAGTGAATTCAAAAACAACATGAAGAGGCACTATTTTGCTGAGGCTCAACTGGCCGACTTCTCAGATCCAACTTTCATCTCGAAAGCCAACCAACGTATTCTGAAGCTCACCAAAGGATTGATAAAGGAAGCTATGGTAAACGTACCCCCAACCACCATCATGATGGTCCTCAACTGCTTGTACTTTAAAGGTAAAGAAACAAAACGAAGCGATGGTGATTTCACCCAAGTACAAATGCATAAACTAAGAGATTACCAAACAGAACCCTAGCAACTATCGTATTTTTCGCTCTATAGACCATAAGACGCACCTAGTTTTTGGAGGAGGAAAACAAGAAAAAAATATATTCTGAATCCCAGAAGCTAGAACAGCAAGAGGGAGCGCTGCGCAGAGATCCCTCTTGCTGTTCTGGCTTCTGGGATAGCTGCGCAGCCTGCATTTGCTCCATAAGACGCACACACATTTCCCCTTACTTTTTAGAGAGAAAAATACGGTACATAAAAAAGAGTGCCCAGACAAGTGATCAGCCTTGGTTTTACAAACTGCAATCCTCTTGTTTTTAAAAACAGGCAACTGTCGATATTAAATGCAGCGTTTCACAGAAATCATCTCTTAAAACATATTAAGGACATAAACAATCAAAGGTTACATAAGGTTAAAAAGACCAAATACAGCTGCTGTTTCACTGCTCTGATACTGGTACACATTCCAAGCGCTAAATGAAGTGCCACATACTTTACTTTTTGTATTTCATTGCCATTTAATTCCAACTTTTAACACCCCCCCCATCATCCCCACATGCATATATATTGAGGATTACACTTCATATATCTGATGAAGCAGACTTGTCTAGTCCACGAAAGCTTACGCCATAATAGTTTTCTTCTTCTTCAAGGTGCCAAAATATACTTAGCTGCTTTTGCTGCAGCAAACTAACACAGTTACCCTCTCTGGAAATTAGCTGTTTATGACTCCACCTTTGATATAGCCAGCAGTTTACTCATTCAGCTGCATTCATCAATCATGAGCAACTATGAGTGGTATCCTCCAGAATGCATTTGATAAAAGGTAAAGGGACCCCTGACCACCAGTCGTGGCCAACTCTGGGGCTGCGGCGCTCATCTTGCTTTATTGGCCAAGGTCATGTGGCCAGCAGGACTAAGCCGCTTCTGGTGAACCAGATCAGTGCACGGAAACGCCGTTTACCTTCCCGCCAGAGCGGTACCTATTTATCTACTTGCACTTTGAGGTGCTTTTGAACTGCTAGTTGGCAGGAGCAGGGACTGAGCAACGGGAGCTCACCCTGTCATGGGGATTTGAACCACCGACCTTCTGATCGGCAAGTCCTAGGCTCTGTGGTTTAACCCACAATGCCACCCACATCCCAATACATTTGATACCAAGTCTTAACGAAAAGGAGCTGGCTGTTCTCTTAAAAAAGGAGGAGCTAATAAACATATCAATTTGTCAGAACTATATCTTAAAAGCCCTGCTAGACCAGATCTTGTGAGCCAAACAAACAAATTTGCCGGCTCCCAGTAAGGAGTCCACACCCCTTTTGTCAAGAGTCAGTTTGACTCAGTGTGTCATCTAAACCTAGACTGGGGTTAAGATCAATCCTTAGCTACAGATCATGGTTAAGGAGTAGAGAGACCTTAGGTACAACTTAGGGTTTGGACGACATTCTAAGCCAAGCCTATCATGCCATGCTGTGCTGAAGGACCAGGGATGAAGCAGTGCAGTCCTAGTTAGCCACAGTTTGGGCTCACTGTGATGTGTGAACGAGGCCTTCAGGTCTTGCTTGTGGGATTCCTGGAGGCATCTGGCCACAGTGGTGATCAGAACTCTGGACATGATGGGCATTTAGGCCTTGTTCACACATCACAGTAAAACAAACTATGGTTTACCAGCTGTCGCTCTCCAGAAACTTGTACTGTCTCTGAGCCTGCAGGGGGGACATAATAATCCCTGCTTCAATTGTCCTCCATGTGTTGAAGTCCCCACTAAGCGTGTTAATTAGAAAAAAGTGTGCCACCTCTCAAAATGCATAGCGGCCTTCCTTGGAAGTGCCAAACCTGTATGAAATACTGCTTTTGGCTTCTATTTTTATATTCAGAAATACCTGAAACTATGCCAAATCGTAACTCTTTTCCTTCCCAAGCTACATGCTATGTATTAAGTTTTCTTCTGTGTTGACAGGAACCTGGGAAAATAAGTTTCCCGTGGAAATGACACGCAAACACACATTCCGTTTGAACGAGAAAGAGACTGTGAAAGTTTCCATGATGCAGACGAAAGCCAATTTCCTGGCGACTGTAGATCATGAGCTAGATTGCGGGGTGCTCCAGTTGCCGTACGTGGGCAACATCAGCATGTTGATTGTACTGCCGTATAAGCCGTCGAGCATGAGGACACTAGAGAAGCAACTGACTCCTCAGCTGGTAGAGAAGTGGCAGGAGAGCATGACTAACAGGTAATTCCTTTACTCGGGGTTTTGTTTCTTTCCTAATGACCTTTCACTGCATGATATGAAGAAGAGTTTGGATTTGATATCCCGCTTTATCACTACCCAAAGGAGTCTCAAAGCAGCTAACAATCTCCTTTCCCTTCCTCCCCCACAACAAACACTCTGTGAGGTGAGTGGGGCTGAGAGACTTCAGAGAAGTGTGACTGGCCCAAGGTCACCCAGCAGCTGCATGTGGAGGAGCAGAGATGCGAACCCGGTTCCCCAGATTACGAGTCTATCGCTCTTAACCACTACACCACACTGGCTCCCATGAATAGCCTATGTGTTATTTGATGCACATCACTGCATCAAACCGTTCAAGGCTGTCGTAGCCAAACTGCTGTAACTGGGTTGTATCCAATGTTCAACTTATGCAGAGTAGGCCCATCGAAAATAATGGACATGGCTAACTAGGTATTTTAATTTCAGTGGGTCTACTCTGAGTAAGTTGAACACTGGATACAACAAGTGGATCTACTCTGAGTCTAGCTTAGCTGAATAATTTAGCACAGGCTTCATCAACCCTCCAGATATTTTTGGCCTACAACTCTCATGATCCCTAGCTAGCAGGACCAGTGGTCAGGGATGATGGGAACCATAGTCTCAAAACATATGGAGGGCTGAGGTTGAGGAAGCCTGACGTAGCACAACTAAACTCAAGTGGAAAATGATCTCAAATGGGGGGGGGGAGAGCCGGAAATTAGGAAGAGCTTCCAATTCCTTGGTCCTGTCCAGGAATTCAAAAACACCCTTCTGTCTTTATCCATCTAGCCAACAGACTCAATGCTACAGCTCCAAAGGGGATGTTACTAAAAGAGGAGACTAATGTATACCAAAGAACTAGTCACACTGTGCAAGGCAGGCGTGCTACAGTATAATTTAAACTCTGTATGACAAGAGGCTCCAACACTGCGTAACATGGATTAAGAACTGTTCTAAACCCTTGGCTTGAGTCAACTGAAGCCTGTGACATTGTTTTGTTCTCCCTAGAACGAGAGAAATAATGCTACCTAAGTTTAAGCTGGAGAAGAGCTATGACTTGATTGAGTATCTGAAAATACTAGGAGTAAATGAGCTGTTCTCCCAAAATGGCAACTATTCTGGGATATCGGAAGAGAGAATCAACATTGAGAAGGTAACAAGCTTTGGCACAACCTGATCTCAAGGATGGCATTGCATAACAGACAAAATAAAGCACACTGGAGCAAAACCATCCTCCCCGTCAACACCTCTCTCTTCACTCTATTGCTTCAGAGTGAGCCCAGAGGAAAAGTTATTTACGCAGGTAAAGATAAATTGTTTGGCTCCTCTCACTTGCATCTTCCCTTTTATGCAAACTTGGGCCCAGTGTTGCCTACAGGACCGCCTCTCCTGGTATGTCCCACGGAGGACCTTATGGTCTTCAAACAAAAACATCTTGGAGGTCCCAGACCACAGAGAGGTTAGGCTGGCCTCAACTAGAGCCAGGGCTTTTTTGGCTGTGGCTCCAATCTGGTGGAACGCTCTGTCAAAAGAGACTAGGGCCCTGCGGGACTTGACATCTTTCCGCAGGGCCTGCAAGACAGAGCTGTTCCACCAGGCCTTTGGCCATGGCACAGCCTGACCCCCTCCTTTGGTAATCCTCACAGAACTCTAGCCCAATGGTTGCCATTAATCTGATTTGAACTGATTTTATAATGAAATGATTTTAGAATGTTGTATCATTTTACTGTTGTTAGCCGCTCTGAGCCCAGCGTCAGCTGGGAAGGGTGGGATATAAATAAAATTTCATTATTATTATTATTATTATTATTAATAATAATAATAATAATAATTCTCAAGAAACCAGAAAAAGTGCAGTTCTAAAAGGTTCAGTCTGCCATCTTGATTCAAAATGGCATTCAGCTACACCCAAACATGGATGAAAACCTGCTCCTTCATCTCAGAAACCATCATGCAAAATGTGGTTAGGGCATCTTAAGAGGTGTTCAAATGCAAAGCGGGCAAACAGCTTTCCAAAATATTTGTGGTTGTATCCATTGTGAGTCACACTCAGGATGGACCTATTGAAATGAACGGGCATGGCTAACTTGGGCCCATTCATCTGAGTGGGTCTATTCAGAGCAAAGGTTAGCTGGATACAACACAGAGTAGATAAAGTATTAATGACCAATTTTGTTGCAGGTGTTCCCTGAGTCTAAATGAAGGCATTGTCCAAGTGCATAGCCAACAAACAAACAAACCTTCCAAAACATACAGTAAATGAGACACCCAGAGAACCCTGACTTTATATGTCAGTGGGCAGATACATGAACAGCTGGCCCTTAAGTACCTGGCAGAAGACAGACTCAGATTTTGGCTGGGTGCTTCCCCTCATATTCACATCTTTGGCACCCAGCAGCCCAGAGTCTCCCTAACACAAAGGAAATCCAATTTTACCCACCCAACAAGATTCCAGCACACCCCTTCATCAGAAATGTGGTACCAATAAGCTGAGGCAGAAGGCAGGAAAGTACTTGAATGGCAACTCATGCCTTGACCTTTAGGAAGCAGGTGAGTCTAGCAAACAGGTGATGGAAAAGAGATCCTGGAATATTGGATAACAGGCAAGAAATCTGATCAACAAAGCTGTAGCCCTCCAGGTGCTGTTCGACTATCACTCCCAGCATCCCTGACCATCGGCCAGGATGGCCAGGGCTGATAGGAGTCCAAAATCTGGAGGATCAGAAATTCTCTGTTCTATTAAAGGCATAGGTTCAAATCAGAGCATGTTTAAGGCAACTTGCTGGGCTCTTGGTTATCTGACTGTGGACGACCATCTCAGGAGCCCTGGCTCCCCAACCATCTGCAATCATTCCAATACATCAGTTTCTAGCCATGATGGTGCCCAAGACTGCTTGGATTATGACCCATTGTTTTGCAGCAGGCAAAGCTTACCTCCTGCTAAGTTTTTAGAACCCTGCAGGTGTTGGCTGAGAAAGGGGACAACTCAAAAACATCACCAAAGCAGAAGACATGGAAGCCACAGCAATGACTGAGCTAAAGGTTTGTGGCTTGGCCAGGCCTTTGTACAGTTAAGGTATCCAAGACATGGTGTTTGGTCTTCTACTGCATGTTTGTGCTCCATAATTTCCCCCTTCTTTTTTTACAGTTCAATCACCAGGGGACGATTACAGTGAATGAAGAAGGCACCGAGGCGGCGTCTGTGACCACAGTAGCCTTCATGCCCCTTTCAGCTCAAATTCGCTTCATCATTGACCGCCCTTTTATCTTTCTCATCTATGAGCACCGCACCAACTGCCTGCTTTTCATGGGCCGAGTAGTCAACCCAAACAAGTTGTAAAAGAAGAGGCGAGCTTTCGAGATAGGTACATCTAGGCAACCTTAACGCGTCTTAAATAGAACCATTTTTCTATGCCAATTAAGTGTCTGTGTTAGTCGTAAGTGCTATTGCGTGAAAAATGTAAGGCTACCAAATCAAAACCACAGCAATATATTGTTTAATTACAATTTGTAAGAGGAAATATTGCTGCAAAGTACTAAAAACACCCTGTTCTGTTTCATCCAAAGCTACCTGGAGGTCAGAGGCATTCTCTTGGAGAACATTTTCATGCCGCCTGAAGGGTGAATAAAAATTGGCTCCACTGAGCTTCAAAAAGTCAGAATTTTAACAGCAGCAGCTTTTCAGTTACTAAAAATGGATGCTGTCTATGTTCTTCCCAATTGGCCAAAGAGATTTTAAACTTTAATTATAAAAGAACCATTGATGTTTGACAAGAGCAATACAAAATACTCATCAGGAATATTGAACTGGGTTTCATTTAAAACTTGGTGAAACTTAAGGATGCTACATAAATTCTTTGTGGGTGAGGAGAGAGAATGTGCAAAGACCTAGGGGGAAACATGATTCCTCATCAGCTTGACTGATGAAAATGCAGAGAGTGGACGCTGTCCATATACCATCGGGAAGGTCTAACAACGTAAAGAGAAGAAAAAGTCTTACACTTATGGATGTTGGGATCCAAGACTGAGAGGTGGTAACCCTGAACAAAATATTACAAAATTAAATGTAGCAATAATGGAAGAAAAAAATGTAAAATAGTCGCATCCAGATGAACACAGCAAGCTGCCTTAAACCCAGTTGGTTCATCTAGCCTAGAATTGTTGTTGTTTAGTCGTTTAGTCGTGTCCGACTCTTCGTGACCCCATGGACCAGAGAACGCCAGGCACCTCTGTCCTCCACTGCCTCCCGCAGCTTGGTCAAACTCATGCTGGTAACCTCGAAAACACTGTCCAACCACCTCGTCCTCTGTCGCCCCCTTCTCCTTGAGCCCTCCATCTTTCCCAACATCAGGGTCTTCTCCAGGGAGTCTTCTCTTCTCATGAGGTGGCAGAAGTACTGGAGCCTCAGCTTCACAATCTGTCCTTCCAGTAGCCTAGAATTACCTACTCTTAACTAGTATTGTCTTCCCTAAGACAGCCATGGGGAACCTCTGTCTGTCCATATCTTGCTGAACTACAACTCCCATAAACCCTGGCAATTGACCACACTTACGGAGGCTGATGGGAGTTGTAGTTCAGCAGCTTTTGGAGGGCCAAAGGTTTCCCACGCCTCCCCTAAGTTCTCAAAGAGAGAAGGAACTGCTGCTCAAAATGCTTTTGAAGTGGCTATGGCAGGGATTTAACATGGGGCCTTCTGCAAGCCATGCAGGTGTTCTGCTACTGATACCCAACTCCTATTACAAGTCAGCTTAGGGCTGAACAGAAAGAGCATGAACTCAGCTGCATTATTTGAGGAATCCATATAGGGCAAACAGTATCATTTTGCAAGAACACAAACACTTACTTTCACTCTGTAACTCCGCTACCTGTCTGAAGCAAGAACAAATCTGCACTTTGAACAGCATAGTTGTTGTACTGACATTTATGCAACCCAGAGAGGTCCTAACTGAAGTACAAGGAATCATATACACATGCAGAGATTGTTCCTATATTATTTTTTAAAGAAGCGTACCCTGGAGTTATGAGAAGGCTTGATATAAAAAAGTTTCCATTATCTCCGAGAGTATCAACATAATTAGAAAGTTATTTCATATTTAATAAAAGGTTGTGCTGAAATCCTGAATTTGGATGCTGGATGCAGTTTTATTTTCTTTGCCGCCAGTGTAAGGTGACTTTTGTATAAGAAAATTCAAGCACCAGCCATTTGAATATAAGCACATTGCCCCACACATTTCAAGTTAAACATGTGCTTTAATCTGTCCTACTGAAACCACTGAGGCTTAGATGCTCTACAAGCTATGTTTGTGTGTGCGCAAGTTATTATTTTCTTTTCTTGCCTGCTTTTCAATATGCCTGTCTTTATTCAAAGCAAAGATGGTACATGAAAATTTTCAACACTATCACAGCAAGCCAAAGTACCACCTAAAACGATTCTTCCCCAAAAGGCAGGATTTATATAGAAGTTCTGGATGGCTACAAACTCTGATTTGAGTCCAAAAGAGCCCTAGGCTCAAGGGGAGACCCCAATTTTCACTGATTCTATTCTCCAGCTGCAGCCACAAAAACTACATTCAAATGGGCTCAGTTTGGGGCAGCAATTTGGGGAGGTACCAGCAAGAAAGAGGATGGGGGGAGGAAACCCATCCTGGAAAAAGGGCTGAAAGCCCTATAAGCAAGTACAGTCACACGTCGGATGTCAAACACATTGTGACTCATGTTTTGGCTTCCGAACGCCGCAAACCCAGAAGTGAGTGTTCCGGTTTGCGAACATTCTTTGGAACCCAAATGTCCAACGTGGCTTCCATGGCTTCTGATTGGCTGCAGAAGTTTCCGCGCCTTGGTTTCCAAATGTTTTGGAAGTCGAATGGACTTCCGTTCGACTTTCGAGGTACGACTGTACTCATTTCAAAAAAGATTTCACTGTAATCTGAGAAAAAAATTAATAAATACAATTTTTTTTAAAAAGCATTTAATACATGAAACTTCTGTATTGAAGTAAATCAGTTTCTATTTTGTTGCATGTGCTAATCAGCTCCCAAACACATTCCTGCATCAAGAGATGAGTCCATACGTTCATCAGAAGAAGACTACATGCTTCCCCATCCCCTTTGGCATAAATCATCTCCCTGCTGGAAAAGCAAGAACTGCAACAAAATGGTGCAGCACAGAGTGCTTGGATTCTATATTCCAGGCCACAAGCCATGCCATCTTTTAGGGCACTCTATTCCAATCTCCTATGGTTCACCCCGTGGGTGGCACTGTGGGTTAAACCACTGAGCCTAGGACTTGCCGATCAGAAGGTCGACGGTTCGAATCCCCGCAACGGGGTGAGCTCCCATTGTTCTATCCCAGCTCCTGCCAATCTAGCAGTTCGAAAGCATGTCAAAGTGCAAATAGATAAATAGGTACCGTTCCAGCGGGAAGGTAAACGGCATTTCCGTGCGCTGCTCTGGTTCGCCAGAATCGGCTTAGTCATGCTGGCCACATGACCCGGAAGCTGTATGCCGGCTCCCTTGGCCAGTAAAGCGAGATGAGCGCCGCAACCCCAGAGTCGGCCACGAATGGACCTAATGGTCAAGGGTCCCTTTACCTTTACGGTTCACCCACTGCTCCAGACACACTGGATTTTGCGGCCACTCTGTCATCACTGAGCTGCTTTGGTCCCCCCCCCCTTCTGAAAATCTAGCATTCCTCCCAAGAATGGGGATACCATCCTGACTTATTTCTCACTGGCCCTACAACAATCATCCCTCAGTGCCTGAGCTGGGTTTTAGCATGTATCAAGAACGGGGAAGCTGTGGTCTTCCAGATGTTACGGCCAAGGAGGAAATGAGTTGTGGTTCCGCAACATCTGGAGGGCCACAGGTTCCCCATGGCAGGTATATACGATGTTGTGTGTCAAGTGGCCATTTTGAAGAGTACTCCTCGTCGCTTACCGGAAACAGATCAATTCCTAGCTAGCAACCTTTTAAAAAAGGCTAAGCAGAAAAGCACTTGCAATAGGAGCTGGGAACTCTTGATCACCACAAATTGTGCAAGAAAACTAAATATTTGGTTTACAGGCCCTCAAGGTAACCATTAACTTCTGTTAGGGCTCATAACAGTATTTACAGAGAGCTTAATGGTTGAAAAAATGCAGATTAGGGGGTCTCAGATCAAACACCATAATGGCCTTGAAGTATATATTTTGAAGTCTTTAGTGTAAACATTCTTTTTTTTTTCTGAGGAGGAATTGGTCTTGGCTTGTAGATAGAGAAATTACTGCTTTTCAGAATTCTCGCTGTCTAAAAACCAGCCTGAATAAAAAAAATTCTCTCATACAGGAACAAATACAGAGCTACGCAGGGCTTTTATTTTTACACAACTGCATGCCTCTTCCTTTGTATAAAAAATGGCTTGCATGTAGTATTGGTCGCAGCACACAGAATACCAACCACCCTGTCCCAATTTTCTCCCCAAGAAGCAGGAAGCATTCCACAGCCACTGAGAATGCTCACTACCCACTGGGCTGCTTTTCGGAAAGTTCTCCCCTCAGAGATTTTTGTTCCTCCTAAAATGGTTGTGTTTTTTTTGTACTCCCCAAGGCTGCTGGTACCTCCCCTCTTGTGAATGCTATGTGATCATATTGATAAGGACATTCAGCCATCTTTAACGCTATTGCTATTATTGTGAGCCATTTTGAGCTCGACACTGCTGTTGGAAAAGTGGAATATAAATATGAAATCAAATCAGATGGGTGGCTCCCTTTTGGCAACATAGGCAGCAACACTCACCGCCTCAACTTTGGAAATACAGTGGTACCTCAGGTTAAGTACTTAATTCATTCCGAAGGTCCGTTCTTAACCTGAAACTATTCTTAACCTGAAGCACCACTTTAGCTAATGGGGCCTCCCGCTGCCGCCGCGCTGCCAGAGCACAATTTCTGTTCTGATCCTGAAGCAAAGTTCTTAACCTGAGGTAATATTTCTGGGTTAGCGGAGTCTGTAACCTGAAGCATATGTAACCCGAGGTACCACTGTAGAGGGAATGATTCTAAACCAACTAGGTTTTGCGGCAACTTAAATTGGGTCCAATTCCCATCAGCTCCGGTTAGCAAGGTGAGTGTTCAGGAATGATGGAAGATGTAGCCCAGCAAGATCTAGAGACCCACAGGTTCCCCACCCATCTTAAAAACTAACAAACCCATTATAGCATAAGTTTTTGTGGACTGCAATACACTACATCAGATGCATGAGTACACGTACACACACACACACACACACACACACACACACACACTCATACCTTGGCGGTCGAATGGAATCCATTCCGGAAGTCCATTTGACTTCCAAAATGTTTGAAAACCAAGGTGTGGTTTCTGATTGGCTACAGGAAGCTCCTGCAGCCAATCGGAAGATGCAGAAGCCACGTCGGACGTTCGGGTTCCAAAGAAAGTTTGCAAACCGGAACACTCACTTCCAGGTTTGTGACATTCGGGAGCCAAAACGTTTGAGAACTAAGCTGTTCAAAAACCAAGGTACGACTGTATATACACACAAATGGGGGAAGAATGGTAAACAATGACTTTAGAAGGAAATGAAGTGCAGAAAGTATGGATGGGAATGATTATTAACAGCGACAATTAAAAAAACACACGTATTGTTAACAGAAATATCCTGGGATCAGTAAGCCAGCACACACACACACACAAAACTTTATATTTTTTTCAGTTCACAAGACAGAACTATATTAAACAGTTTCACAAGTTTCAATGAAATCATGTTCTTAAACAGATGATCACTGTCTTGTACTTTTAGCAAGGGGGTGGGAGGGTCAATCATCATTTTACATATTTCTCCGTTCAGATTTTCCCAAAATATCCAGCTTCCAAGCGCAGTGCCCTGCTCCAAAAAGTAAATGACCTGGGTTTAAAAAACTCACCACAGCAATAACAGGAATCAGAACTCCCAGGTTCCCTGCACTGCTAGATGCCTAAGGAAGAAAAAAGAAAGAAGGGGGGGAGAGGGGAAGAGATGTCAAAAAAGCTGCAGGGGAAAAAACAGAAATTCCCGTAACAATGATAAAAAAGCAACTGCAAGGTTGTGAGTAGAGGCTGGCACATGGGCATTCACGGAAGCCGCTGGCTGCTCAATCAGATCTCATTTCCCCTTGTAATGAAATTAGTTACTGGTAGTAAGATCTGTTTAAGCTGCTTTAGCTTCTAAAGCAAACAAAATGGCTTGACCCAGTAAAACAGCATGCCTATGGTTAATGAGACAGCTCTGTCCCACTTAAGAGCATACAAAACAGCCTACACCGAGTCAGCCCAGTACTGTATGGCCGATTCTGACTGCCTTTAGAGCTAATAGCTTCTATTCTGAACAGCTGCAAGAAGCTTCATTTCGGGTCCTACCTTTAGCGCTGGGCCTTTTTCACTTGCCCTCTCACTGGCTCTCTTCCCTTCCAGCCCGAGTTGTACGAACAGTTCCAGCAAGTTCATCAGCAGTTCGTCCACAAGGTGTTCATCTTGGATGTTTGCAGCTATGTTTGCGAGGGCATTAATAACAGCTAAGGAACAGTGCCTGGCGGGAAGGGGGGTGACGGAAAAAGGCAGAATTAGTAAGAGAATCAGCCCTTTGATTAAATACAGTGGTACCTCGGGTTACATACGCTTCAGGTTACAGACTCCGCTATCCCAGAAATAGTGCTTCAGGTTAAGAACTTTGCTTCAGGATGAGAACAGAAATTGTGCTCCGGCAGCGCAGCAACAGCAGCAGCAGGAGGCCCCATTAGCTAAAGTGGTGCTTCAGGTTAAGAACAGTTTCAGGTTAAGAGCAGACCTCCGGAACGAATTAAGTACTTAACCCGAGGTACCACTGTAGTTCCCTTTTTCATCCACAGCAGAAGTGGGAAGAGGCAGAGCTCTAATGTTTTAGATGTTATTTTTAATTGTACTGTTTTAACTTTTTGCGTTTGTTGCCCTTGGTCCTTTGGGAGGAAGGACAGGCTACAATAAATTTGAATTCATAAGTAAATAATAATAAACAAACAAGAATGTTGTACGAATGAACCATAAGAATACTGTGTATTCACAGATCAGCTAGAATCTGATGCCTTGCCGCAGGGTTAGCCAACATGATGCCCTCCAGATGCTCCTGGACTACAACTCCCATGATCCCTGGCTACAGACCATGCTGGCTGAGGCTAATGGGAGTTGTAGTCCAACAACATCTGGAAGGCACCATATTGGATAAACCTGCTTTACCACATAAAAGTTGCATCTGACTAAGTTATACTTGGTGTGCAACCGTTAAAATTAATCAATCTCAGTCACATCCATTCATCTCAGTGGTCTCCTCTGAGTAGGACTAATAGACGTGTAAGCTGCTAGATACGAAAATTAAACACCAATGCCTTTGGGAGGAATCCACAGACTTTAATGAGACAATAATGCTTTCTTTAAAAAAAAAAATCCAATGAGCCAGCAAGCATAATAAAGATTACCTATATCCATGATCCTTGTAGTCTTTCGTCGCAGAGTATACAATTGAGCTAGCTTTAACACTGATCTGCTGAAACAGATTCCATACCTCCTGGTAAATATATTGCTGAATGAAAATGAAAAGATAAAATTAGCACCATGTATAGAAAGCTATAACAAAAAAACAAACAAGCCCAAAACCTTCACAAACAGAAAGGCAAAGAACTTTGGCACACCTAATTAATTTTGAACACTGTATCAAAACACACACAGAGCACTCAGAGGAAGTACAAGGTTGTGGGCCAGAGTATGGCCTCTTTAATCGCTCATTGCTCTTCACAGAGAGGGACTTGTGGGATACAGGCCATCAGGTCTGCTCCTAGATACAAAGGACTCCCATTGGAGCAAGTCTCCTGCTGCGGCTGGAGCTATTCATGTCCCGAACAGCCAGCGTTCCAAAGACTTTGGGCAGAACTAGACATTGCATTAGCAAACATGAGAGCTCAACCGTGTGTCCACCAAGACGGTGGGAATAAGAGGTGAACGTACTTGCAGGGAAAGCTCGCAAGTTCACTGCTTCTCCCTACAAGTGCTGCTCCGCCCCCTGCCCCCCCAAAGCCAGGCTCACTTCTACTTTGGCAGCTTAGCTGTGGGACTGAACCACTTAAAACTGTTGCAGGGGTAGGGGAATTGCAAGGGGAAATTGGTGGGTAGGGGAAGAAATAAGCACCACTAAAGGGTAAAGGGACCCCTGACCATTAGGTCCAGTCGTGGCCGACTCTGGGGTTGCGGCGCTCATCTCGCTTTATTGGATGAGGGAGCCAGCGTACAGCCATGTGGCCAGTATGACTAAGCCGCTTCTGGCAAACCAGAGCAGCGCACGGAAATCCGTTTACCTTCCTGCCGGAGCAGTACCTATTTATCTACTTGCACTGATATGCTTTTAAACTGCTAGGTTGGCAGGAGCAGGGACTGAGCAAAGGGAGCTCACCCCGTTGTGGGGATTCAAACCGCCGACCTTCTGATCGGCAAGTCCTAGACTCTGTGGTTTAACCCACAACACCACCCACGTCCCTATAAGCACCACTAATTCCCACCAATTCTCTGCAAGGATTACAAAATAACACCCGCTTTTCCTTGGATCACCTAGCTTCTTTCTCCTGCCCCGTTATCTGTCCCACTGTAATCTACCCATGGCAACGATACCCAGGTTCCCATCACCTGTCGCCAGCCATCACATGACCCTGTGTGTACAATCAAGGTTCAAAAGGCCTCGCCCAGGACCCAATGGGCCCAACCTGCCAAAACAGGGTAGGGAGACAGTTCCCATTCTAATTTTTATCCTTTTTGGCATTTGTATGCTGCCCCATAGAGGGATGGGGTGGCGCTGTGGGTTCAAATCCCTGCGATGGGGTGAGCTCCCGTTGCTCAGTCCCTGCTCCTGACAACCTAGCAGTTCGAAAGCACGTCAAAGTGCAAGTAGATAAATAGGTACCACTCCGGCGGGAAGGTAAACGGCGTTTCCGTGCACTGCTCTGGTTTGCCAGAAGCGGCTTAGTCATGCTGGCCACATGACCTGGAAGCTGTACTCCGGCTCCCTCGGCCAATAAAGCGAGATGAGCACTGCAACCCCAGAATCGGCCACTACTGGACCTAATGGTCAGGGGTCCCTTTACCTTTACCTTTTTATGCTACCCCATAACATAAAATGTTCTCTGGGTGGCTTGCAGTAAGTAAGTAAAACACAATTTACATTAATTAATGAATTGATTTCATAAAATTTAGGCACCTCTTGATTGTAAGAGAACTCACAAGCAGTTAACAAAAAGATAAATACAAAACAGGACATAAAACTGAAAGCTACATAAAAACATAGTCCTAATCTGAAAAGACCCATTGAAATTAATGAACCTAACTATCTTAGGTCTGTTAATTTCAATTGATCTACACTGACTAGGAGTTAGTTGGATATGACTCCCTTTTACAGTATCTCTGGTGGGTGAGAAGAGAGATCATGTTCAGAAAGAAGCTACACAGACAAAGTACACAAAATATATGCAGCTGCAGCATTTATAAAACAGGGTTTTGTGAGCTTTCAGTCACTAAGGATATTGCACCCCCAGGGCAACAGACTACAGGCTCTGTCACACTTTTGCAATTTTGGGGTGTGATTCAATCACCCACTAGCAAATTCAGGTTGTGCAATTATAGTGGATCTGGCGCTCTTGAACAGCAAACTCACTTCCCCCCCAAAAAATGCACTGGAGAGGGTGGGGTAACACTGGTTTTGATGCAACATCATCTAATCTCCCCACAAATGTGAATGAATGCTCCTTAAATAGCCAACGTCATCTAGTCTCCTTGCAAATAAATCGGGATGAATGCTCAACCAACAGGCTCCCCAGAAGCATCCACGTATCAGCTGCCATTGACAGCTCCCCAGCCAGTTCGTATCTTCTTACATTTCCAGTGATAACTAAGCATCCCAGTTGGTCAATGATGAGCACATCGAGAGGAGAAGGCGGCTGGCAGAACTTCTGCTGCAGGATCTGAAGAATCGGCTCCATCACCTTTGGCGTGTCCCTCAGGGCTACTGCAATGTGCCCCAATGCACGTATTGTGTGGTCTGGAATCAGATGGGCCTCCCTAAAACAGACCAATAAAAAATGTGTTTGCATCACCGTAAGAAATGCATGTCTCCTCCCCCTACTGGTGATCTAAAGAGGCAAATTAAGGAAGAAAAAAATACAGTGGTACCTCGCAAGACGAAATTAATTCTGTCTGCGAGTTTTTTCGTCTTGCGAATTTTTCGTCTTGCGAAGCACAGATTCCCTGGGTATTAACGGTTTTAAGAAAAAGGAAACAAACTTGCAAGACGTAGGGAAATTCGTCTTGCAAAGCAACTCAAAAAACGAAAAACTCTTTCGTCTTGCGAGTTTTTCGTCTTACGAGGCATTCGTCTTGCGAGGTACCACTGTAAATGCCTAACGATGAAATTATTATGCCTGATGTGCACAAGTTGCAGATCTCTTGCAGAAGCTCGTAAGATGTGCCAGATTCAGTTCATCTGGTTTTACAAAGACACAGGCACATGTGTAAGAAACTTCTGCACCTTTTAAGGCAATGCTAGGGGAAAGGAGTAGCCAAATTGCACACAAACAACTTACTTGTCACTCTCCTGCGAGATGTACAGGCGGTTTGACAAACTAGCTAAGAAGGCTTCAACAATTACCGAGTCTATCGTCAGCCCAGCTTTCAGACACCTGCAAGTAGCCGTGAACATAAGCCAGAATGTATTTGGGGTGTAATAAAACAGAAAACTGGACCCCATTTAACGCCAAAGTCTGGCCCCCTCCCCGCAAATTAGCAGGCCCAAATAACGCTCTCAAAATCTATACTTCACTTATTATTATTTATTAATTAATTAACAACAACAACAACAATTTATTATTTATACCCCGCCCATCTGGCTGGGTTTCCCAGGCCACTCTTCACAACAGAATCTGCTTTCTGACCATGTCTGGAAGACAAATCAATGTCTAAAGCCCAGTTCATACCTGCAGATGTTATCGATTGCAATATCCCGCAGTTGTTCATACATGGAGGTCTGACTCTTCTTGCCAGACATTACACTTACAGTGGACTCGGCATGCTCATTTGTTATGCTGATCTTGATGTCATTGCCTCCTAACAGAACAACAACAACAACAAAAGGATACGAGAAAATGCTTTAATGGAGCTTTGGTGTGTGTCTGTAGAACGGCGACTTCCGAGTTAATTGTGAAAGGCAGCTATGGATCGAAAGGTTTCCCTAAGCCAGCAGTTCCCAAACCTTTTTCCCCCTCCTTGAAAACAACTGAGCATCTTGGCAGACCACTGACTGATCTTTCTGCTTGTTGTAGCAACCGTAACGCACTGTGCTAGATGCTGTCAAGTTTCTAATTCTATTTTAATTGCTTCTTATTTTTCTCCTATATCATAGAACTGTAGAGTCGGATGGAGCCACTAGTCATGTAGTCCAACCCTTTGCAATGAAGGAATATTTTGCCCAACGTGGGGCTCGAATCCACATCCCTGAGATTAAGAGTCTCGTGCGCTATTGACTGAGCTATCCCGAGGATTGCATATACAGTGGTAGCGCGGGTTACATACACTTCAGGTTACATACGCTTCGGGTTACAGACTCCGCTAACCCAGAAAGTGCTTCAGGTTAAGAACTTTGCTTCAGGATGAGAACAAAAATTACGCTCCAGCGGCATGGTGGCAGCGGGAGGCCCCATTAGCTAAAGTGGTGCTTCAGGTAAAGAACAGTTTCAGGTTAAGTACGGACCTCCGGAACAAATTAAGTACTTAACCCGAGGTACCACTGTATTGTGCTTTATTTTAAGAATATATACAGTGGTACCTCGGGATGCAAACGGGATCCATTATAGAGTCCCGTTCGCATCCCGAACAGAACGTAAGATGCAACTGCGTGTCTGCGCGGGTCGCATTTTGCCGCTTCCGCGCATGTGCGTGACGTCATTTTGACCGTCTGCGCATGCGGCGAAACCCGGAAGTAACGTGCTCCATTACTTCCGGGTCGCCACGGAGCGCAACCTGAAAATACTTATCCTGAAGAATATTTATCCCGAGGTATGACTGTATATCAAGGGACGTGGGTGGCGCTGTGGGTTAAACCACAGAGTCTAGGACTTGCCGATCAGAAGGTCGGTGGTTCAAATCCCCGTGACAGGGTGAGCTCCCATTGCTCGGTCCCTGCTTCTGCCAACCTAGCAGTTCAAAAGCACGTCAAAGTGCAAGTAGATAAATAGGTACCGCTCCGGCAGGAAGGTAGACGGTGTTTCCGTGCGCTGCTCTGGTTTGCCAGAAGCGGCTTAGTCATGCTGGCCACATGACCCGGAAGCTGTATGCCGGCTCCCTCGGCCAATAAAGTGGGATGAGGGCCGCAACTCCAGAGTCGGCCACGACTGGACCTAATGGTCAGGGGTCCCTTTACCTTTACCTATGACTGTATATTAAAAGAAGCAATGGAAATACAGTTAAAATTATGACGAATGTTTAATGCAATTCATGTGCGGCCTCCCATCTTCAAACACACATCTATTCCTCTTGCATTGCTGGGGGTTGGACCAGATGATTCTCAGGCCTCCCTTCCAATTCTATGATCCAAAAATGGTGGGCCACCTGCCACAGACCACAGTTTAGGAGTCCCTGCCCTAAGTACATAGCTCATGTGGCTAGAGATGGGATTCCCACAGCTGCACCCTTAAGGACTTCCCCTGGTGCAACAAAGCCTCTCCACCCCCCTCCCCTGAGTTCACTGTTTCCTTCCCCATGGGGGAGTGAGGGTGGTTCCGTCCCCCAAAAGCACGTAGAGCTGAAGGAGGAAGCTGGAAGACCAACATTCCTTCCCACTTCCTCTTTCAGCTGTTAGGTGCATCCGAAGGTTCAGATTGGAACTTAAGCAGCTGAACAGAGAGCAGAGCAACCAAGATGCTAGGAGGGAAAGGGAGTGTATCTGGGAGACTATGGGGAGGAAAATGGAAGAAACAGAGGGCGAGGCAGGGGGAACAGTGAGGAGCTGCAGGAGTCAGGAGGAGAAGAGAATGGAGAGAGAGGGAGGGAGAAAGAGAGAGGTCTAATGAAAAGGGTCCTCTTGAAACTGCATGATTGGGGGGGGGGATGTTTTCCCTCCCTCAAACACCAGTAAAAATCACAAATCAGATGCTTTCCAGAACTGCCGTGGCACCAAAAACATCAGAACAGAGCTATGAATCCTCGGGGTTGTGTTTTTTTAAAAGAAGGGAGTCCCACAAGCCACTATCAAATCTAAGTGCCTTTGTGCCCACAGATATGTTCAGAAATAGAATAATGACAAAACCACCAGCCAATGTAAAATTAACCAAGGTCCATGCCTCGGCTCTATGTCTGTGGTGCCGGCAAGCACTGGACCTGTGATTTTTACTTTGTGATCTACCAAATGAAGATTTAACTTCTTTGTGGGGTGTGTTTTTTTGCAGACCCCTTGCAAATTTAAGCAGATGTGCTAATTCTCCTGGATCCAACCTTTATCCAAACCTTACAGAAAAGCCCCTGTGTTAAAAATAAAAAATATTTTTTCTGGGGGTGGGGAGAACACAAATGGTGGCGATGCCCAGAAAATTCTCTCAGCATTCCAAATTTCCCATGGGCTCAAAAAGGTTGGCACCCCTTGGGATAGAGGGTTTTGAAGGAGAACCAAAGGCACTCAAGTTAAAAAAAATCCCAGCTCAGTCGTAAAGTGGGCCAGCCACCACCTCTCAGATTAACTTTTCCTGCATAGTTGTTGCAAGGACAAATGGAAAGAGGGAACGCCATATATACCACCAGTTCCATGAATGAAAGGCTGGATAAAAATGCAGTTAGGATATTCATCAATGTAACTTCGACTAGCGCTACCAAGACATGTCACAATAAAGAGAGAGGCAGGCAGACACAACGAATTAGATCAGCTTATCACAAAAGAGGCCATACCGCGATAAAAAAAACATAATACCAGTATTATATTGGTTGTGGTACTTGTAAAGTTTCACCAGAACTGGAGAAGGGATCACGAGAAAGTCTCTCAAGGATGGAGTGACCGAGTGAACCACCACAGGAAAACGCTCACACAAGCGGCCTAGACCCTAAGAGAAAGATATTTGTATTATTTAGTTAATAGTTCAATTGAGAGTTATTCGTTCAGTTTATATCCCACCCTTCCTCCCGGAGGAGCCCAGTTTAGCAAGCACATCAGCAACAATAATAGAGTGGTACCTCAGGTTACATATGCTTCAGGTTACAGACTCTGCTAACCCAGAAATAGTGCTTCAGGTTAAGAACTTTGCTCCAGGATGAGAACAGAAATCGTGCTCCGGCGGTGCGGCAGCAGCAGGAGGCCCCATTAGATAAAGTGGTGCTTCAGGTTAAGAACAGTTCCAGCTTAAGAACGGACCTCCATAACGAATTAAGTACTTAACGCGAGGTACCACTGTAATTTTAGAATCTTAAGAATGGTCCCCTCAGCTAGTGATTTCAGGGTTGCCATGAACAATATTTTTCACTCAACAAATGCTTGGGTGAACAGATATTTTCTTTTAAAAAATCATTCTAAAAGTCAATAATGGGGCACCTTGCCGAGGAGGGCACTCCACAAACAGGGCATCACTACCAAGAAGGCCCTGCCACTGGTCGGCACCAAGCAGGCAGCCTGCAGTGGTGGCACACCCAAGGCATCAAATTCTGATAGGGGCATCTAAGATACAGTGGTATCTCGGTACTCAAATGGCTTGGCTCCCGAACAAATGGGCTCCTAAACGCCGCAACCCCGGAAGTGTTCCAGTTTGTGAACGTTTTTCAGAAGCCGAACGTCCAATGCGGCTTCTGCTTGAGTGCAGGAAGCTCCTGCAGCCATTCGGAAGCCATGCCTTGGTTTTCGAACGGTTTCAGGAGTTGAACGGACTCCCAGAACGGATTATGTTCGAGAACCAAGGTACCACTGTATTGGGGAAGGCACTCTTTTAGGTACCTGGGTCCCAAGCCATTTTGGGTTTCATATGCTAATACTAACACCTTGAATTATGCATTACAGCTCATGGCTTTATCAAATGCTGTTTAATCGTTAACATTTCTAAGTGGTGTTGTAATATTGCACAGCAGAAGGCGGCGTGCAACCATGTGACACTGACAAATGTGTGCAAAATTCCACACATCTGTTCCCTGGCCTTAAAAGTGAGGATCACTGCAATGCAGGGGCACTATAAAGATACATCATTATGTACAGAAGAATCTCAGCACTGTATCCTATACGGCCTAGGACCCTCGTACCTACGGGACCGCCTCTCCTGGTATGTCCCACAGAGGAACTTATGGTCTTCAAATAAAAACATCTTGAAGGTCCCAGGCCACAGAGAGGTTAGGCTGGCCTCAACTAGAGCCAGGGCTTTTTCGGCTGTGGCTCCGATCTGATGGAACGCTCTGTCACATGAGATTAGGGCCGTGCGGGACTTGACATCTTTCCGCAGGGCCTGCAAGACAGAGCTGTTCCACCAGGCCTTTGGTCAGGGCGCAGCCTGACTCCCTCCTTTGGCAGTCTTTACAGAACTTAAGCTTATGGTTGCCATCAATTTGATGTTAATTAATTTTTATAATGAAATGTTTTTAGAACGTTGCAGTATTTTATTGTGGTTAGCCGCCCTGAGTCCGGCTTCGGTTGGGGAGGGCGTGATATAAATAAAATTTATTATTATTATTATTATTATTATTATTATTATTATTATTATTACCACCACTGAATAATTTATCTGGAAGGAGTTTGGCTATTGTGTCTGAAGCAGTCCACTGTCTATACCAGGGATGGGGAACCTAGGGCCCTCCAGGTGCTGTTGGACTACAACTCCCATCATCCCTGACCACTGGGCATGTGGTATGGGGGGTGATGGGAACTGTAGTCTCAGCAACATGCAGGAAGGTCACAAGTTCCCAATCCTGGTAGTGGAAATAGAGCTTACACCATACTTACATAATCATTTCAAAATTACTAGCATACCTGTAAGCAGCAAATCAGAAGAGGCAAGTGAGCAATGATTACTTTGCTGGAAGTCTTGGACTGCAGTTTCTCCGACAGTTTAATGCACAGGTTTTCTGCACCTTATTTGAAAAAGAACAAAAGGATATAAAAGCATGCTTGGCCATGTAAGAATAGTTTTTTTCTTTTCTTTTCTTTTGACAGCTACGACTTTTATGAAGTCCGCATGGAAGAATGAATGATTAATTACTAGGTTTCTCTTGGGGGAAAAGGCCAACTGAATTGCGTGTTTCAAAAGACACCCAAGGAGGCTTTCAGGCAAACTGGGGGAAAGTGCCAGATAATGAATTTTGTGGAGATTTCCCACCAGGCAGTAACGCCCCATCCACCCCAGAACTTGGATTAAAAGCTCTTTACAAAATGTCATGCAGGGTTGGGGTTTTTTTTGGGGGGGGGGGGTGAATGCAGCCTACCAAAAATAGTGCAAGCTATTTTGCCAGAAACTTTAAAAATATATTTTTTAAAAACATATGCTTCAAGACACCTTGCTCATCCTTCACAGCCCACACCATGAGATCCACACAAGCAGCGTTAGCTTGGCAACGTAGCTTCAGAGGGTTCAGCTCATTGTGTAATCTGTCTACGTCGTGAAGGAGTTTCTGGAGCTCCGACTGGCTGCTGTTGAACTGCTCCAGCACAAAATCATGAATTTCCTTCACAAACGAGGTTGGGAGATCTGAGAAGGTAAAGAGAGCGGAGGGGGAGCTTAGATTCTTACAGTGGTCGCCTCTAAACTGAAAGGAGCAACAAAAGCTAAAAGCTGGTGAAACACGACAGCACTTTTCTAAAACAAACTTATTTCAAAGTGTAAGGCACCAGTCAATTCATAGTCTCGCTACCTAGTCTATTCCTGAGGACTTAAACCATGAGTAGGCAAACTAAAGTCCAGGGGCCGGATCGGGCCCAACTGCCTTCTAAATCCAGCCCGTGGACAGTCCGGAAATCAGTGTGTTTTTACATGAGTAGAATGTGTGCTTTTATTTAAAATGCATCTTTGGGTTATTTGTGGGGCATAGGAATTTGTTCATTTCCCCAAAAAATATATAGTCCGGCCCCCCACAAGATCTGAGGGACAGTGGACCGGCCCCCTGCTGAAAAATTTTGCTGGTGCCTTACTTAAACTATTCCTTTTTGCACCATCATTCACCCTAAAGACATTTGCATGCTATAGAGCAGCGGTCGACAATGTCAAGCATGAAACTCATATACTTGCAATTCTCTTTCGTCACCAAGGGTAAAAGCTTATCATTTCAAATATCACCTTTCATATAGTACAACGTGTCTCTCAGCATCTTGAACTGGGCAACATAAAGTGGGTCACTGAACATTTTGTAGAACAAATCTGCATGGGGATTTTCCTATAAAATGGAAAGAGAGTTGTAGTTACGTGCAGCCAATTTGAAAAATCATCTGGAGAGCAATATTGAAACACCAAAAGCTTTCTTCCAGGATTAATCTCTGTAGAATGATTGAGTTTCCTCTTCCCTCCTCCCTTCATCTTCCTTGAGCTTTTACTGAGCAGCTTAGGGCAAAGACCTGCCCCCACCCCAATTCTTTATAAAGCACCACATATATGGCTGAATACCAGTGATTCTTTTCTTTAAAAATGTTTAGGCGTACTCTCATTTTGACTCAAGAAAAATACCATTTTATGCTTCAAATCGGGGAAAATAAATACAGTAAATGGACAAAAGTACAGAGATTCACAAAATGTTTAGGGGTATGCATACTCCTGTGTTCCGCCACACAAAAAAAAGCACCGGCTGATACTATAAATAATTTACAACAATTATACCATTGAAACATAAGTAAGCTTATGAATCACCATCACATATATTGCTTTCTGAACAGATTTTACTATTTATATATATTAAAAAAGAATTAAATGAGGCATAAATTAATCATGTAACCTATGCTAATCTATAGAGTTCAAACATTACTTCTACATTGCTAATACTACAGTGGTGCTCCACAAGACGAACGCCTCGGAAGACGAAAAACTCACTAGACGAAGGAGTTTTTCGTTTTCTTAGCCGCTTCGCAAGACGCATCTCCCTATGGGCTTGCTTCGCAAAACGAAGCTTGCCCCGCAAGCTCTGGGGATAGCGGGGAAGCGCAGCGTGTCTTCCCCGCTGTCCCCGGACCTCTTTTGAAGCAAGGGAAGGGGCAGCGGGGAGAATCGCTTGCTTTAAAACAGGTCCGGGGACAGAGGGGAAGGCGCGCGCCTTCCCCTCTGTCCCCGGATGGTCTCCATAGGAACGCATTGATTGATTTTCAATGCATTCCTATGGGAAACCGTGCTTCGCAAGACGAAAAACTCGCAAGAAGAAAAAACTTGCGGAACGAATTAATTTCATCTTGCGAGGCACCACTGTATAGATAACCTCAAATTTTTAGAAGTCCCCCCGCATTTGTTTGTTAATAATATGTGTGGAAAATCCTCTGAGGCATTAAGCTTTTGATTAAACTCTAAGAATCAGGCTCGTCCAATTCACAATAGCAAGCAGCAAACTAAGTTCTTTTAAAAATAATAATGTGGTGAAGAAGTTAACATACCTCAATAACCTCAGAGACAACGGCATCTAAGTTTCGGAGGACTGAATCCCCAACAATCTGCTTTACCTACATGCACAAAAACAAAGCCAGACATTCTTTCAGTCTTATTAAAAGTGTTTCTTTCTTCAACCCACAAATTAGGCCCTGGCGCATTCTGGCTCAAAGAGGCATGCTAGCAACATTGCTGTTTTTTTAGACCAGCCTCTGCCAACCTGGCGGGACGCGGGTGGCGCTGTGGGTTAAACCACAGAGCCTAGGACTTGCCGATCAGAAGGTCAACGGTTCAAATCCCCGCGATGGGGTGAGCTCCCATGGCTCAGTTTATGCTCCTGCCAACCTAGCAGTTCGAAAGCATGTCAAAGTGCAAGTAGATAAATAGGTACCGCTCCGGTGGGAAGGTAAATGGCGTTTCCGTGCGCTGTTCTGGTTTGCCAGAAGCGGCTTAGTCATGCTGGCCACATGACCCGGAAGCTGTACGTCGGCTCCCTCGGACAATAAAGCGAGATGAGCGCCCTAACACCAGAGTCGGTCACGACTGGACCTAATGGTCAGGGGTCCCTTTACCTTTTTACCTGCCAACCTGGCACCTCCAGGTGTTTTGAACTGCAGCTCCCATCAGCCCCAGCCAGCACAGCTGATAGGACCTGTAGTCCCAAACATCTTGGAGGGCAGCAGGCTACTGAAGGCTGGCCTAAGTGCCTCATGACATACCATGTTCAGCAGCTGTCGGAGCATTTCCAGTGGAATGTTAAACTCCTTGTTGCTGATGCCGTTAAAGAGAGGCGAGACCGAGAAGCTGGAACTGATTGTAGAGAAGTAATAATCGGGATCTAATGCACTCCCATCAGGTAGGTAGGACCCTGTTTATTTTTTTTAAAGGTGGAGGGAGAAGAGGCAGAAAACATTGGAGTTATTCTTTAATTACTGCTTTGCCTATGCCGGCTGTAGCCCATTCATCAAAAGAACACAGAAAACAAATCATACTTGAGGTTAAAAAGTGAACAGGGCTATGCTAGTTCCACTGATTTGCAGCACATCTTCATTAGGGGGGGAAACATTATTTATTTCCATTCAGGAATAGCTTTCTATAAATCACCTCAAAGAGATTGAATCAAAGCATCAACAATAATTTCATATATGCATGCTATATATACACACATTCCAATACAAATTCAGAATACAAAGGAAAAGACGATGAGATGAAGAACACCCTAGACAGTATCTGCATGATCTCTAGCTGTGATGGGGTATTAACAAACTAACTTACTGGCCTTCAACCAGTGCATAGTTTCTAGTCAATTTGGAGCAGGTGGTGCTGTGATCTAAACCACTGAGCCTCTTGGGCTTGCTGATCAAAGGTCAGCGGTTCGAATCCCCGTGACGGATTGAGCTCCTGTTGCTCTGTCCCAGCTCCTGCCAACCTAGCAGTTCGAAAGCACACCAGTGCAAGTAGATAAATAGGTACCGCTGCAGCGGGGAGGTAAACAGCATTTTCGTGCGCTCTGGTTTCCGTCACGGTGTTCCGTTGTGCCAGAAGAGGTTTAGTCCTGCTGGCCGCATGACCCAGAAAGTGATCTGTGGGCAAGCACTGGCTCCCTCAGCCTGAAAGCAAGATGAGCACCGCAGCCCCATAGTTGCCTTTGACTGGACTTAACCGTCCATGGGTCATTTACTTTTACCTTTCTAGTCAATTCTAATCCAGAATTGGGGGGGCCCACAGACACAGCAGCCTCTGTGTGTGTGTGCTGACAGTGCTAAGCTTGAAAAGGTAGGACACGTTAATTGTGGTTTCTCTGCATCAGATGATCGTCTTGGAAACTCCATGCAAAATGGAAGTGGAAGCACTGTAAGGGTTGTGGGCCCTCTGTTATGTTTTTTGGCTTTGGGGAAATGCCCAACTTTGCCACTCTCTGGAGCCAGCCCTGGCTTCAGTGGAAGAGTTTAGTGTGCATCCACAGTGGGTTGTATTCCAACCTAAAGAGGCTAATGCCATTCTATGTTTGCTTGGGTTTCTTTTTGAGGTGAAAGAAAGATGCAGAGAAACAACAAAAGAGGGAGTAAATAGATGCAAAGAGCACAGAGTTCATTTATCTTTAATAGCTGCACAGAAAAAAGGGTATCAGGTATGGTTTTTTTCACCATGGCATGAGAAACTGCGCTCGCAATGAAACTTTATTTTTTTCTTTTGCAACTGTAAAAGGAAATTCAAGATCCTTCCTTTCTCATTAGGCATTTTAGCAAAGCTGAACACAACCTGTTTTTGTTTTAAGATTAGTCTGGTTAATCTTCTAAATTACGTGTTAGCTGGTACGACGAAGCTCTTTGCAGCTAAAAACATGGGAAGCAACAAAAGGTTATAGCCTACCCTTAAAACCAAAAGAATGCTGAGAAAAAGCAGCTCACAGTCCAACCCTATCTTTCCGTACTTAGAAGTCCTGATGATTTCAAGGAAACTTCCTTAGAGGTAAATAAACTTTGGACTGCTGCTGTGCAATCTAAGTCTATGCATGCTTACTTGGAAGTAACTCCTGCTGAATTCATAGGTGCTTACTCCCAAATAAAGGTGTATAGGTCTAAACACCTGCCTTGCTCCACCCTCTAGTCTCTGCTTCTCAATTTGTATTGTATTATTTTATGTACTGTGGCTTGCCCCTGTTTTATTGATTATAGTTTAGAAATTATTTATTGTAACTGTTGAGTGGATTTCGGTTTAATTTTTATATGGTGATATTATTATTATTTTATACTATCCTAATGATTGTTGAACGTTACTTTTTTGATGTAGGTTGCTTATTTTAAAGTTATGGTTTTTTTATTATGTTAACTGCTCTGAGCCCAGCCTCGGCCAGGGAGGGAAGGATACAAATAAAAAAATACTATTATTATTATTATTATTATTATTATTATTATTATTATTAATAATGAGCACCTTCGCTAAATATATAGGCACTGGCTTTCCTCCTGAATACAGAGAGGGACAAGCTGTTTCAGACACCTCAAATGTATGCCCTCCATCGGCCCAATAGGAGGCTGCACAACTGGGTGCATGCACCTTGTGGGGTTTGCTTAATAATAATAATAATAATAATAATAATAATATTTTTTTATTTGTACCCCGCCCATCTGGCTGGGTCTCCCCAGTAACTCTGGGCAGCTTCCAACAAAGATTAAAAATATATTAAAATGTCACACATTAAAAAGTTCCCTGAACAGGGCTGCCTTCAGATGTCTTCTGAATGTCAGGTAGTTGTTTATCTCTTTGACATCTGGTGGGAGGGTATTCCACAGGGAGGGCGCCACTACCGAGAAGGCCCTCTGCCTGGTTCCCTGTAGCTTTGCTTCTCGCAGTGAGGGAACTGCCAGAAGGCCCTCGGCGCTGGATAAATTGCATAAATTTAAACACTGCCACCCCATACCATCCTGCCCATCAGCCAAGATCTTCAGCAGAAGCTCTGCCCTGAGCTTCTTCACCTTCAAAGATGACTACTTGAGCTAAGGTGAAAACTTGATAGTTAAATTCTCTTCCCAAAGATAATGGGTCTGTCACTGCCATTACTTTTCAGACACCAAGCAAAGCCTGACTTGCTATCTCAGGCCTTTAAGAGCAATTGACATTGATCTGCTCTTAGCAATTGTTTGCTTATTTTTAGGCTGTGTTATTGATTTGGTTGCTTGCATTTGTTTTATTAACCTTGATGGTGAGAATCACCCCTAAAATGTTCATTGCAGGATAACTGTTTAAAGTCATACCATAAATTGGTCAATAGCTCTTATTACGCCCCTATTCAAAATATTTTACACCAAAAGGCAAAAACATACCTTCAAAGTACTGCACAGTAGTGCCTCCGGGGGAACTGGGAGGAGGAATTCCACGTTCGGGACTGACCTGAATTGTAGCAATGGACACAAAATGCGGTCATGGAAAGGTCACTTTTCATATACAAAAAAACCCCACACATACTCTGATTGAAATTTCCAGAAGAGTAGCTATAGCCCAATTTCCTTGAAGCTGGTGGGATTTTGAAAATCTCCAGCAAATCTACACATCTCAGGCCTGCATATAAACAAAGATTCCACTCCCTCTTTGAAAAAACAACAGCCCCACACTCCTCACCCTGTAGACAGCTCTATAAGAGTCTATATAACTTCCATGCTGAACATTAGCTCTGAGACACAGTGGTACTTTGGTTGTCAAACTTAATCCATTCTGGGAGTCCGACTCCCGAAACCGTTTGAAAACCAAGACGCGGCTTCCGATTGGCTGCAGGAGCTTCCTGTACTCAATCAAATGCCGCAGAAGTAGTGTCAGACATTTAGCTGCCAAAGAACATTCGAAAACCAGAACACTTCCGGGTTTTCGGCGTTCAGGAGCCAAAGCATATGCATACCAAGGCGTTTGAGAACCAAGGTACGACTGTACTACCCAATGGTAATTAGAATCTGTGGCCAAACCCACCCCATCAGGATATACAGTAAGTGTTTCATCCCTTAGAAACTTCCAGATGCAAAAAAAATCTCTGCTTTAATTTCCTCAGCTCTTTCAACACAGAAGGACCTGGTGGAATTTACAATGAGTTTCTGAGATCATGAAAACATCTGTTTCTGGAGAAGATGCTAATAATGGAAGCTGTCCATCTAGCCCAGGCATAGGCAAACTTGGCCCTCCAGATGTTTTGGGGCCTGCCATGCTAAATTAGTGATATCCTGTATACTAAAAACTAATCCATGGTTCAGAAAAGAGGTGATAAGTTAATTTTATTCCAAAACCAACTGAACTAACCTGTGTAATGCTGCATACGCTGCTGGTCTTTCTCTTGAGAGATCCTTCTTGGCAGACTGTCAGTAGAGAATGTGGAAGTATCGACCGGAAGTCATTAAAAGAGCGTCTACGAATACCATCCAACTCATGTGGGGCTCTGAGGGAATGCGGAGTAACTTTAGGGAAAAGCTTTGACAGGAGAGACTCTTCCGAGTTGCTGTAGCGCCCAAATGCTCGTGAAATTCCAATCAGGCATGGCACAGCGTATTTGCATAAATATTCTGGAAAACAAAGTAGTCCATTTATCTTTGGCTTCTAAAAGTTTGCTTCTTCCAATTGGAAAATGCAACGTTGGTTTTTAAACAGCATTACTGTCACAATGTCCCAGTTCAGACATCATTGGAAACCATTCTTTTTCCTGCTTTGCAAATGGGTTGCAGGAAGACTCAAATCCCACCATTTATCTCCTTCTTTTGCAGCTGCAAGGAAATCAGAAGCATCTGCTTCTGCCTTCAAGCAAACCACAGTTCTCTGTTACGTTTGAACTTATGGTACTGTGGCTTCTTTACATTCTACTTACTGAGAGCAAAATCAGAATCAAACTGGGGTTTCATCATCATCATCACCACAACTTTATTATTTATACCCCGCTCATCTGGCTGGGTTTCTCCAGCTACACTGGGCGGCTTACAGAATATCTAAAAACATAATACATCAAATGTTAAAAACCTCCCGATACGGGGCTGCCTTCAGGTGTCTTCTAAAAGTTGTGCAATTCTTTATCTCCTTGCCATCTGAAGAGATGCTGTTCCACAGGAAGGGCGCCACTACCAAGAAGGTCCCCTGTCTGGTTCCCTTTCAGAACCTGAATTGATTTCACTATGTCAGGCATAGGCAAACTCAGCCCTCCAGATGTTTTGGGACTACAACTCCCATCATCCCTAGCTAACAGGACCAGCGGCAGGGATTATGGAAGTTGTAGTCCCAAAAGATCTGGAGGGCCAAGTTTGCCTATGCCTGCACTAAGTAGACTTTGAACAAGCCACAGGAACATTTTTTCCAGGGAACTGCAAAGAGAAGATGCTTCTGATCTTTTTCCCATTTCCACAAAAAAGGACAGAGAATGGAGGCATGTAAATCCAAGGTTCAGCTCTGCTCAGTTACATAACAGAAAGCCATGGTTTCCAGTTACATCTAAACTGAGCCTACGTATCAGCCTTCTCCAGTCTTGTGCTGGAGTTCAGCTTTTATCTGCCCCAATCAGCATGGCCAAGGGTCAGGGGTGATATAGTCCATGAAATGTGTCAACCTCAGTTCCTAAGAGCAAAAGGGAAGTCTGATGAGGTGAATAAAGGAGCATAGTACCGAGGGAAAGAGGAGGTGTAATTTCTGTATTACCGTATTTTTCGCTCTATAAGACACACCAGACCATAAGATGCACTTAGTTTTTGGAGGAGGAAAACAAGAAAAAAATATTCTGAATCTCAGAAGCCAGAACAACAAGAGGGATCGCTGCGCAGCGAAAGCAGCGATCCCTCTTGCTGTTCTGGGTTCTGGGATAACTGCGCAGCCTGCATTTGCTCCATAAGATGCTCATACATTTCCCCTTTCTTTTTAGGAGGGAAAAAGTGAGTCTTATAGAGCAAAAAATACGGTAATTGTGCACAGTGGTAAATCCAAGAGACGGAAGAGGGAGGAATCTGGATACAGAAAAAAGGAAGAAGCCAATAAGAGGGTGCTGTGATGAACCAGACTCTCAATTTGCAAGAACAAAGGACCACAAGTTCTACTCAGAAATGTTCTAAGGAACCTCAAGGGAGCAGGTTTCAGGGGAAACCAGCCCACCGTGAAGTATACCATACAGCATGAAGGTAACCAGAGAGTGAGAGTGCACAATTGAATTTACATTTGTAATAATAAAAACAGCAGCACCTACTGGAACATTTTCAATACCTTTATCCTGGATTTCTGGGGACTGGCACATTCCCAGGAGGACCTGCATCACTTGCAAAATTGCCTCTAAAATCTGAAATAATCAAAACAGGCATTTTTAAAATCTACAGGTGGGATGAATTTCAATCTGCAGTGCAGGAGTATGGCACCTTAAAGGTGCAACACTAAGACAGAGTGGGAATTTTAGCAGTGTACTCTATAATTTCAGCCAGGTTTTTTGGGGGGGGCATTAATATTTAAAATTAAGTTCGCAGAATATCCCGAGACAACAGAATTATAGGAAACAACCATTTACAAAACGATTTCCTTTAGACCCAATTTATTGGTGCTCTTTACATGTTAACCAAATGTGTTTTGAGAGGGAACAGGGTTGTACCCGCTGGCCCAATCCACCAATGTTACCACACCTTAACCTCTGCATACTTGGCAACAGGTCTGAATGGGAAGCCCACACATGTGTGTGAAGGCTCCATTTTCAAAGGATCAAGGGTCATTACATTGGAAGAAGGAACTCTGGGCACACCCTCCTCCTCCATGCTCATGAACATGTGAAGGAACACTTCTGAAAGTGGTTCTTATAAGGGACACTTTCACACCCTTAGCATATATGGGAAATTAATTGCTCCTTAATATACAAGGGGACAAAAAAAGTAGATCGTATTGACTCTACTATGATAGGATTCTAGATTCTACTAGATCCTATTTGTCATTTGTGTCAATGAAATCAATGTATGTAAAGTCACCAAAACCGTCTGTAATGGTCTGAGAACTTTGCAATGATCAGCATCATGGCAACTTTTTACAGCATGGTAAAATTAATATTATAATATAATATAATATAATATAATATAATATAATATAATATAATATAATATAATATAATATAATATAATATAATATAATATAATATAATATAATATAATTATTGTTTATACCCCACCCATCTGGCTGGGTTTCCCCGGCCAGCCTGGGCAGCTTCTAACAAAAGATTAAAAATACATTAAAACATCAGTCATTAAAAACTTCCCTAAACAGACTGCTAAAAAGACTGCTGACTTAAAGGAATTGCTAGCAGGAGGGAGAAAGTTTGGTAAACTGTCCGCATTTTAGAAGCCCTCTTTTGAGTTGCTCCATATAAGCTTTTAGTGTAATTAATACACTGAAGAATGAGAACATTTAGAAGGATTTGTACTATTAATTCCCGGGGGGGGGGGGGGGGCAGAGAAAAAGAAGGAAGACAACTCCTGGTTTCATAGATTATTATTTAATAATTTATATATCTGTTCAAATGTCATTACTTATGCTGCCTTAGTCATTACTTATGCTGCCTTAGTCAATAAATATTTTCAGGGTTTGTTGTTTTTTAAAAAAGCTGTTGATACACAAGTTATGGAACTATGATTAATACAGGAAACGCTTATTTTACTACCCAAGACATGCATGCCCCATTTTCCCGATGAATTTTACCTGTTCTCTCAGAACAGAATCCCTGTAAGCCACATCTGACAACAAAGTCACCAAACAGAAACTGAAGTTTTCTGGAATCGGAAGCATGCCTACAAGTATGGTAGAGACACATCAAGATTATGACTAGCACCAACAACTGCAATCCATCACAAGTCGCAAATTCTTTAAGGTCTAGTTCAGACAAACCATGGTTTACTGGACTGAGAGTTAGTCGTGTGCCCGATCCTCATTCCTGCCCTTGCTAGCACAGCTTTGAAAAACATATTTTGATTTATTAAACTACATATTCCCATGGGAAATCATGATTTAAGCATGGCTTATAGACCAGAATATCAAAGCAGCATCAGCTTCTGATTAGTTAACAGTGCTAGTTTTCCAGTTTGGATGTCTTGTGGGGCTGAAAAAGAATCCCCACTACATATTTGCACACTTACCTGGGAGCACTGCTTTCTTTTTGTGACAGTGTGCACCAGTACAGTGGTACCTCGGGTTACAAACTCTGCTAACCTGGAAGTAGTTGCTCCAGGTTGCAAACTTTGCCCCAGGATGCATACGGAAATCATGTGCCAGTGGCAGGAGACCTCATTAGGTAAAGCACGCCTCAGGTTAAGAACAGTTTCAGGTTAAGAACGGACCTCTGGAACGAATTAAATTCGTACCACTGTAGAGAGTACCATCACTGCTTTTCTTTGCTACCCATGGCAACTATTTCATTCTGGCACCCACAGCACTTTTATCAAAATATGAGTACCAGTACCTCATCTTCCAAGGGACGCGGGTGGCGCTGTGGGTTAAACCACAGAGCCTAGGACTTGCCGATCAGAAGGTCAACGGTTCGAATCCCGGCGACGGGGTGAGCTTCCGTTGCTCGGTTCCAACTCCTGCCAATCTAGCAGTTCAAAAGCACGTCAAAGTGCAAGTAGATAAATAGGTACCGCTCCGGCAGGAAGGTAAACGGCGTTTCCGTGCGCTGCTCTGTTTCACCAGAAGCGGCTTAGTCATGCTGGCCACATGACCCAGAAGCTGTACGCTGGCTCCCTCGGCCAATAAAGCGAGATGAGCGCCACAACCCCAGAGTCGGCTATGACTGGACCTAATGGTCAGGGGTACCTTTACCTTTTACCTCATCTTTTTACCAAAATAACACTGCCTGGGAGTAAGTCTAATTGAACTCAATGGGATTTATTTCTGAGCAGGTATGCATAGGATTGCACTTACAAAACTTAGTCATTTACTTACCCAAAAAAGGCCACCAAGGACCAAATTCTGACAACAAGAATCTAAAACCTCACCTCTGCTTTTGCGTGAATTGCTTTCTTCTATCCATTGGACTTTGGAAAGGCCCCTTAACAGCCGGAGAAGATAAGGAACAAGAGTATCTTTATGCTGGAATGGAAAGAGGAAATTTTAGAACCATCTGAATTAATTTACTAAATTAACACAGTGACGTCTATGTACATGGTGCTTTACAAATATCCGGTATGACAGTTCCTGCCCCAAGGTGGTGAGGTCAACAATCTAAAATAGACTCAGGCAAACAGTAAAGGAATACAGGTAATTTAGGGGTGGATAGACAGGGGAAGAAGATGTGATTATTTCAATTACATGGACTTTGCCTTGGTTATGATAAGACATGGGGATTAGGGGACTGATACAAAGGTCTCCCAGAAAAAGGCAAACTTTGAGGAGGAACTTAACAGAAATAAAGCACGTGGGTGCAAGGAGGCATTCAAAGAGGCAGTTAGTACCAGGCACCAAGCGGAACTGAGTGAAGGTGGGACATCTTCAGACAACAGTATGTGGTGGAGCCGAATCACACAGGAAAGGATACAACAGGAAATAAGCCCAGGGATATACAAAGGGACAAGGCCATGGAAAGTTTTGAAGGCAAAGGCAAGAAGATTGTGAAACTAGATATTGCATGCAGAGGAAAAGGAATAGCCATCTGATTACTGTATGTTTATTGCCACACAGCTTTAATATCCTTTCAAAGCCAAAGCGCTAACTAAATTTGATGCTACAGATCAAATTAAAACATTCCAGTAGGAGTTTTAATGGAGGCCCTTCTTTGGGTGCCCCCCCCAACTGAGATGCAGTGAATAGCTACAAAGAAAAAGCACTTACTTGGTGGTGGCACCCTGACTGGAAATAACTTCTCAAGGAGGCCCACCAAACACCTACCTAGATGTGATTTCAGCACCAAGAACAGGGGTAGGCAACCTAAGGCCCAGGGGCCGGATGTGGCCCAGTCGCCTTCTCAATCCGGCCCGCAGACAGTCTGGGAATCAGCGTATTTTTACATGAGTAGAATGTGTGCTTTTATTTAAAATGCATCTCTGGGTTATTTGTGGGGCATAGGAATTTGTTCATTTCCCCCAAAAAAACTATAGTCCGGCCCACCACATGGTCTGAGGGATGGTCGACCGGCCCAAAGCTGAAAAAGGATCCTGACCCCTGACCAAGAAGATAGTTTTGTTTTACCAGGCACTTTAAACTTCAGTATATTGCTTTTATGCTACTCTTTTATATTACAGGGTTGGTTGTTTATTTGTTTGTTTAGTTTTACGAGGATTTAAAACTTTTTGGAAGCTGTTGAACTGGCAGATTATAAATCCCGTCAAGTAAACAAACATATTTTAGAGTAAGAAGCATATTGTACCTGCAAGTCAGACTCGATTAGAAAAATTCCCAAAGCAATCACAGCATCTCTGCGGCGCTCATCCAGCTGAAAGATCCCATGGATGTCAACTGGGCACATGCAGAGTAGTTTCTGTACCTATAAGAAGCAAAACAGAGGATGTGAAAATATCTATTGTTAAAAAGTCATACTTTCCCAAACATCTGCAAGCAACAGTACACGTTAAGGATTTAAAAAGACCCAGACATTTTCATCTAAAGCTCTAAGCCCCTTCCAGACCACCATGCTAAAGCTCAGCAAGCATTGTGGAATTATCAGCAGCACAATCATCTCACCATCCATTCCCTATATACCACAGGAACAAAATGATGTCCTTTTAAGCCATGAGTCCATTTAAAAGTTGTGGGTGGAAGCAACCATGCCCAAATACTCCTGCTGACGGAGATGAGTCTTAGGATTTGAGTGCATGTGCAGGTTTGGCAACTGCATATTAATGCATTTTGGAGTCTTACACGTCTCCTTGTGAAGGCATGTGCCCTGAAAGGTGGTTTAATGTATCTTTTAAGTAATAAATAAGCAGAAGCATTAGGTAACCAGCAGAAGAGGTAGCAGTATGGAGCACAAGGTCAACATAGCCTGAACAACAGGGACTTGCCTTGGTGGCTAATAGTGAACAACGGTGGGTGCGTGGGTGAGTGGGTGGGTGCACAAATGAGCCTCCCAAAAGGAGGAGTTCAGAGCCTGGGCATCACCAACAAAGAGGCCCCCAACTCAATAAAGCAGGATTCCAAACATGGACAGTTTTACAGGCTGTTGGGTAGTATCAAACAATTAAATGATTAAACAGATGGGTATCAGAAAGACAGATGGGAGGAGAATGACGTTAAGGAGGGTTTGGCGAAGTGATATGCAAGCACACAGGGGGAAAACAAACAACAAGGTGGAAATAATTTGTCTCCAGGCAGCTGCATCCATCTCTTTCCTTTCCCCCACTTTAGCTCTCTACAGCAACATTTACTTATTTTATTTTAGTCTACAATACTGAACAGCTTTCAGACCCCCCCCAAATAGCTGTTTTGTTCATGCAATGGGACCAACTACCCATCTTGGACAGAAGCGCCCACCTCTAAACATACGTACTAACAATGCAATCCTAGGCATGCCTACTCAGAAGTAAGTCCCACTGTGTTCACTGATGCTTACTCCCAGAAAAATGCATAGAGTCTTATTCTATTAGTAGCTTTTTAGGATCCATAAAGTACTTGTGTGTGTTTGTAAGACTTACATGGTTCAGCCATGGCTCGGTTTTGTAGGCAGAAACTGTTCTTGACCATGCAGTGTTACTGGTATTGCTGAGCCAACACATTCTACATGCTCATGGCTATTGCTAAAGCACACAATGTTTCCCAATAAGGTGTGCCTGATGGATTTAAATCTTCACAATTAAACAGCAGATAAACCTGCCAAAATTAAGCATTAAAATCTGTGTTCGTTCTCGCCCAGTGTTCAAAACAATTTCTGTGTGTGATTGGCGTCGCATAGTGCACAAAAAGCAAGTATTCTCAAAAGCCCAGTAGCATTAAAAAAAGAGCATAAAATGTGATCAGCTAAAAAAAAAATCAAGTGACTAGCAACATAATCCTATGCATGTTTATTTGCAGATAAACCACATTGTCTTCAGCCTTACTGACTTAGCTTACTATCAGGTATGATATGTGTAGAGGATTCCAGCCCTAATTTCCCCCGAGAGCCAGTGTGGCAAAGTAATTAGTGTTGGACAAGGACCTGGGAGACAAGGGTTCAAAACCCCACTCGGTCGTGAAGCTCACAGGGTGACCTTATGCCTCTCAGCCTAGCCTACCTGTCCTCACAAGGTTGTTGTGAAGATGAAATGAGGAGCAGGAGAACCATAGAACCACCTTGAGAAAAAAGGTGGGATATACACTGGTACCTTGGGTTACATACGCTTCAGGTTACACACTCCACTAACCCAGAAATAGTGCTATTCTGCAGCAGTGGCGTAGCGTGGGGGGTGCAGGGGGGGCCAGCCGCACTGGGCGCAACATTTTTTGGGGGGGGGCGCTCGCACTCGCAGCTCTCTGCCCCTACCTGGCTCACTCACTCTCTCACACTGCAGTGCTGGCTGTGCGAATCCGATACGAGCTGCCGGGTCGCCGCCCACTGTGGAGGGGGTGGGTGCCAGGCGTGCGGTGCGGAGAGAGAGCGAGGGACTATCTGGGGGAGGGACAGTGCAGCGGCCGCCCAGCGCAGCGCTGAGCGCGGGAGAGAACCACACCAGACCAGCCCAGGCAGCAGCAAGAAGAAGCTGGCAGCGGCGGCAGGTTAGGGGTTAGGGGGCGCAAATTACTTGCCTTGCCCCGGGTGCTGACAACCCACGCTACGCCGCTGTTCTGCAGTATGAATTCTTTATCTAATGGATTCGTCATACAGTGGTACCTCGGGTTACATATTGCTTCAGGTTACACACTCCGCTAACCCAGAAATAGTGCTTCAGGTTAAGAACTTTGCTTCAGGATAAGAACAAAAATCGGGCTCCGGCAGCGCAGCAGCAGCAGCAGCAGCGGGAGGCCCCATTAGCTAAAGTGGTGCTTCAGGTTAAGAACAGATTCAGGTTAAGAACAGACCTCCAGAACGAATTAAGTACTTAACCCGAGGTACCACTGTAAATGCAATAAATGAATGAATAAAAATTAGAAACTTATTTGGATATAAGAATTGAACAGAACCCAGCATGTTGGATCCAGAATAAGTTACAGTGCAATTTTATGCATATTTACTCACTAGTACCACTGAATTCAATGGAGCTTATTCGCAGGTGAGAGGGCACAGGATTGCAGCCAAAGTTAGTCCCATTGATTTCAATGGGATTTAAGCTTGTCGTGACTAACTTGCCACAATGATTTCAATAGGACATAAGCAGGACTGCCATAAATTGCAATCCGATTTAATCTAATTGAAAGAAAGAGCCACTCAATTCAGCAGGGCTTACTTCTGAGTGAACATACACAGGCATGCACCGCATATGTTAACTTTAGCTACGAGAGGAGTGGGGGGGACCTGTGGCCCTGGAGATATTCGATTCCAATTCTCCTCCAGCCAGCACATTGGGGATGATTCAAGTTCTATTCCGTCCATATCTGAAGAGCCACAGGTTTTCTCCACCCCGATCTACAACATTGCAATATATTCCACTTTTTGTAATGGTAAGTAGGCAAATGGATTATATTGCAAGTTCTAAAAGGAATTGTAGTTTCAGTACTGTTACATAAGAGTATTAAGTGTCTTCCTTAATTACTACTCTCCCAAACTAAAATTAGTCTCGCCAGGGTTTTGCACCTGAAGGTACTTCTTTCTAAAATTCTCATATTAAATTGATTAGAAAAAGAGCCTTCCACAAACGTTATATACCGATTCATCATACATCCTTAATGATTCATAATATGTTTGTAATAGTTAGCCATGATTATTCTGGGGTTTAGAGCACACACCCCAAAAAGGACCCATGATCTGATTCCAGTAAGCAAGCCCTTACCTAATAGATCTGCACATAACAAATTACGGTGCTCTGAACAATGTCAAATTGTTCAGGGTTTTTGTTTTGTTTAACACTAAAACAAAACAAACAAGGAAATCAGCTCGTACCTGACTGGTCAGACATACCTATTGTATATGCTGCATATCTAACTCCATGCTAAACCACTACCCCTTTTGATGTTGCCCTGTGTTAAACATAGAAGAGAAAAACATGTTGATGTTGGGTGTTCAAACCAATTCAGTGATCCTCGTAACAAACATATATTTTAAACAACTTCCCATAAATTTCATATTTTGTAAAGAAAATCTTATAATAAAGTCCTTCCGCTTTCATATATCATTAATTTGCCAAGCTATGCAAAACTACTAAAAAGCTGTAATCAAAAGGTAGACCATTCAATTACCTACAGAACAGTTTTTTAAAAATATGACAATTTTTGGATTGATGTGCCTTGTTTGTTTGCTGATACAGCTTCATCAAGACTCCACTACTTTTATCCTCATACACTTACAGGCACGCTCAGTTCAGGCATCCCACTAAAAACTCACCAACCACCAGTGAGAATCTAAAACACGATTTCCAAACTTCTAGGCACACATTAGTTTTGAGCTGTCTGCTTTTATTCTCCTCCTGCTCATCACTTCAGTCCCTAGGAGCAGCCTTGTCTGGAGGCAGTGATGGCCATAGCTATAGTTTATCAATTCAAACACCACAGCAAAACAATTAGCACAAACCATGAAGTGCAAACCCACATCAAATCATGGTTTCTCATGCTGCCTTGCCGATTCAAACACCACAATAGTTATGTCTCCTTAAGCATGGTTTTATGCAAGTTCTTGAACTGTTTCTGTGTTGAATGGCTATTACGGTTCAGAGGTACTATCTAAAATACCTTACACCTGAAACCACTGCTTAGCCCATGGGTAGGCAAACTAAGGCCCAGGGGCCGGATCTGGCCCAATCGCCTTCCAAATCCAGCCTGCAGACGGTCTAGGAATCAGTGTGTTTTTACATGAGTAGAATGTGTCCTTTTCTTTAAAATGCACCTCTGGGTTATTTGTGGGGCCAGCCTGGTGTTTTTTGCATGAGTAGAATGTGTCCTTTTCTTTAAAATGCATCTCTGGGTTATTTGTGGGGCATACGAATTTGTTCATTTGTTTTTTTCAAAATATACCAGTAGTCTGGCCCCCCACAAGGTCTGAGGGACAGTGGACCGGCCCCTTCCTTGCTGAAAAAGCTTGCTGACCCCTGCTTTAGGAGAAGCCCTGTCTGTTTAAAGTGGGAATGAGACTGCTTTAAATGTAGAAGTGCTGTTTTCCATTCCCCCAATAATCACCCTGAATTCCACACCCACTGAACATGCTCAGTCATCACCCCCCTCAAAAAATAATAATAGTTGAGCATGCCAGTACCACCCTCTTGTGCATGAGTTTTGACAGCCTAAAGACTGACAGTCGGACAATTAAGAGAGTTCTTAATATGTGTCAGACTTTGGTCAGGGTTCAGTCTGACTCATCTTCTCTTTGTCTAAGAACAAGCACAAAGGAGGTTTCCCAGCCCTCTCTCAGGTCCTTATAATATCAGTGGAAACAGTTGGTCCTGGCGAGTATTAACCACTTTCAGTTTTAACCTGAGGATTGTCATTTGTTCAGTTTTAACTTTAATTTTAATTCATTTGAATTAATTTTGGGATGCATTTTAATCGATTGATTGATTGTTTTTTATGTATATTGTATTATTTATATGATGTCAGCTGCTCTGAGCCTGGCTCCAGCTGGGGAGGGCTGGGTATAAATAAAATTTTATTACTATTATTATTTTCCCTAACCTAACAATTCCAACGGACAGTGATGATGGTGAAATTTAATACTGTATTATTTATTTTACTATCATCATTTACAAGGTTTTGGGGATTTGTATATTACTTTTACTTCTACACTACCCTGCAGTAAAAAAATTCCAGAGCAATTGACATAAAAGAAAAGTACAGCAGTACCTTTACTTATGAACGCAATCCGTTTCGGGGTGCCGTTTGCATCCTGAAAAGTCCGTAAGCAGAGTGCCGCAGAGCACTTCTGCGCATGTGTGAAGCGCACAGATCGCTTCTGCGTGTGTGGTGAAACTCGGAAGTATACACTTCCAGGTTTGCCCCATTCGCAACCTGAAAATCCACAACATGAAGCGAACGCAACCAGAGGTATGACTGTACAGTCACAATACAAAATCAATATTATAATTTCCCCCATCATCGTTAACTACAGGAATTGTCAGGCCTCAAGATTAGTATTTGTAATATTGTAACGATTTCACCATCACCACAAAAACCACCTGATTTCAAGATTGCTACTATTATATTTCACCATCACTATTTACCAGTAGGATCACTAAATCTCAGGGTTATTTTTTAATATATATAAAATCAAAAATAAGAACAAGAATCTTGAGACCCAGCAATCCCAGTGGTGATTGAATGGGCACATTATTACTTCAGGGTTATTATCACTACCATATTTCATCATAAACATTTGCTACAAGGAACACAATCCCAGCGACAAATAGTGAAGAAATAGTATTAGTAAACTAATTATTATCTTCAGGATGATCACTGTTACATTTCACCATCACCATTTGCCAAAGGATTACCGCATCTCAGGAATATTCTTACATTAAATATAATATTAAAAAATAATAACCCTTACATCAGGCAATCATTGTGGTTAAACGCTGATAGTAAAATATCACAATAAGTATCTTGATATTATCATCTCCCTTATCGCCATTTCAGAATTATCACTGTTTTATTTCTCCATCCCCATTCACAACAAGGAGTGGCAGTTCTTGGGGTTATGATTTTGAAATTACGTTTAAAATGAGAAGAATCATCCTGTCAAGGGAATCCTAGTGGAACTTCCGGGTCGGCGCCATCGCCGAATGGCGGACTCCCTCCGAGCTCCGGAGGGAGCCTGCTTGGCAGGGGCTGGGTCCTACCGCACCGGCGATGCGGGGACCCTTAAAAACCACGGCCAGAGGAGGCCGTGGACATGGAGACTCGGCTGGCACCGTTAGCGCTCTCCCGACTCGTGAAGGAGCCTTTTTAAAGGCTACGGATCGGGTGCCGGGGAGAAGCGTGGTGCTTTGAGTTCTCTGCTATCCCTGCCGAGCGCTGCCGCATGCCATCCGGCGGAGAGCGCTGACTTCTTCTATTGAAAATTTGGATCTAAAGAAGAACCCGTGAGTAATTGGAATATGGACTAAAAAAAAAGGGATAATTTTTTAAAATTTGGAGCGAACGGGGGAGGCGGAAAAAAGGAAGTCAGCCCACCCCTAAATTGTAGAAGAGCCAAAACAAAGGACTGGACAACTAAGATCGAGTGTAACCTTATTTCGCCGAATTAGCAACTTCGCGAGGGAAAATTATAAGATTGAGCTGGAGGAGAAAAGTGGAATTGTTTTAAAAAAGCAACCCCCCCCCCCCCGGAATCCCTGGAGCGATTCGTGAAACTGCCTGGAGAAGAGCAATGGAGGTTTTGACAGCTGTCAAAGAGCTGTCAAAAAGGAAGATTAAAATAGAGACTTTGTTATGAGGACTTTGCCGGTTACTTTTGTTATAAATTGAACATAAACTGTTTCAAATATGGGCTAACAAGCTACTTGGACTGGTGGATGTGATTCTGGAAGGGAACTTTGCTACTGTAATCCATCTAGAGGAGCTGAGGGATATTGCATGTGTTTTTGACAGGAAACTTGAACAGTTGAATGGAACTTTTAATCTCCTGGGAAACTGCAGGAATGGAACATTATTTTGTCTACAGAGGTCTATACACTACAGGAAACAATGGAACTATTTGTTGGAAAATGAAAGGAACATGATGCAATGCTTTGCTCCTGAATAACAAGCCTCTGCAGAGACACTAGAAACTTTTGGAAAAAGAACATTTCTGTGGGAGAACAGAGAAACAAAAAGGAGGAGAATGATTGACAAGAACAAGGAAACAACAAGAACTGGACAGAACTGGGAGAGGGAACATTTGGGATATCCAGGTTTGACAAGCTTATGGAAACAAAATTGGAGTTTTTACTCCTGGATATAAAAACCTGGATAGAAGAAATGGGCCCCTTTTTTGATAGACTCCTTCTATGATTGGACACTAGTAATTAAAGACTGGCAAAGAACCTGAGGGACATAGTGTAATGTGGGAACTCCAGGAAGATATTAGAAGTAGAGGGATAGGTGAAACGCAAAGGGGAAAGAGGGGAGGGAAAGTTGGAATCCAAAGGTTGTAAAATCACTACTCATATTTATTTTATTTCCATCTGTACTATGTTTGAAAGGGGGGAACTCGTGGAAGGGAATAGATCGATCTTAGGGGATGGGAATTTGGATAAATTGGGTTACTGATGATGAGTGTAATTTGGGGATAAGAACTTGTTGAATTTAATTGCTTATTTGGAAGATTTGGAACACAAGAGGGGGTAGGGAGGGGAAGTCCTGGTTATTGGCAAAAAGTTTATAAATTGGATTTAATTTGTTTTAATTTGTTTTAATTTGGAAAACCTTAATAAAAATTATTATAAAAAAAAAGGGAATCCTAGTGGAAAATGCTAAACGGTAAAAGAATAACAACTTTCCTAGACCAGACAATCCTAGTGGTAGATGGTGAAGAAATCATCCTCTTCCACCATCACCTCCCCTGAGATATCCAGCTGTACTTCCAGAGAAAACCAGTGCACAAGTTTAACAAACTGGGACCAATTTACCTACGAGATCACATGTGCCCACTCAACCTGCCTTATTATTGCAGAATATTATATTTAATAATAATATATTATTATTATGAGAATAATATATTTAAAGTAGATGAATAAATGAGCAAATTGTCGTATTTTTTTCCGTCTATAAGACGCCCCCATGTATAAGACGCCCCCTAATTTGGGGGACTCAGATTTAAGAAAATGGGGGAAAATATATCTGTGTATAAGTCACTTCCCTAATTTTTGACATTATTTTTTAGGGGGGAAACCTAGTCTTATACACGGAAAAATATGGTAAGTTAATTTGGATATGCAGATGATATTAAAAATAAATTGAAGGAACTGCAGAAAGGGGGGGACGGAAGTCAAGTTTTGAAATGTTAAAATGATTGTAAAATGAGTGAAATGTAGAAACCTGAAAAGCTTAAATAACGTTTTAAAAGAGAGAGATCTGCCACAATTGGAGGCAGAACTGGCACCACTGCAAGCAGGCAACCAAAGACATCTTGGCATGAGGCAAACCACAAAACAGTGGTCCCACTCCCCACCAGGGGAAAAGGGGTGAGTGAAGACCTACATGAAGAGCAATAGACATCAGGATCTGCTGCCCCTACGGATCCTGCCACCTGAGGCAGTCACCTCACCTTGCCTTGTGAGCCGGCCCCCACCACAGGTGCCACATAATACCTGTTTCCACATTTGTAAGAGCCCAGCTGGCCGTAGGAGCCAATCCTCACCCCCTTCGCAAAGTTGATGGGCATTGCCATCGATCCATTATGTGGGGCAAGGGCTTTATCTGGGAGCCCCAACATTTCGTTCAAGTTGTCACCCCTGCAGCTGGCCATTTATCCAAAGCCCTTTGGAACTCCCCGCCTACGGAGACCAAGCAGGAACCTTTTCTTAATTTAATAAATTTACTTATTTGGTTTTTCGAATTAAAGTTTCCAACATACATCATAGAAATTCCAACAGAATCTCCTGGACTTCCCTCCTCCCCTTTGTGGGTCCCCCACTGTTAGTCATTTCCTTCCCCATCCAAATCTTTTATCTAAAATTCACCATTGAACTACAAGTGTTATTCCAATCCTAATAACGATTTTAACTGTTTGCAATTATTTTTAAAAGATAAATTATAAATTCCCCCCCATGCCTTATTAAAACGTTGGTCTTCCTGACTTCTGATTCTTCCATCTTTTTTTTTTTGCCATTTTGGCATAATAATCCATCAACTTAATCCGAATCAGGCACCTTTTTCTTCAACTGCCCTCTTTTCGGCCAGGAAAGGTCCTTACTTAAGGCTTAAGCCTACCCAGATCCGGGGTCTAGGAAACTTGAGGCAATTCTTTAGGTATGTCTTGGAATTATTATTTTTATCAGTCCTTTTTTTCTGGAGGGACGCAGGGGTACGCAAACCCCTAAGCATTTTGTGAATCTTTGTATTTTTGCCCATTTACTGTATTTACTTTTCCGGATTTGAACTATAAAATGGTGATTTTTCTTTGAGTCAAAATGAGAGTAGCCCTCGCAAGAAGTACCAACTGTGGAAGAATGGCAGATGAAGATGATGGATTTTTCAGAGCTAGCCGACCTGACCGGAAGAGTCCGTGACCAGGAGGAGGAGTACCAGGAACAATGAACGAAATTTAATGATTACTTAGTTAAATATGTCAAGTTAAATTAATTGGAAAAAGCTTGCAATTACCAGATAGGCTTAGGATTTAAATATGTAATATGATGAATTAATATGTTTAATGCTGAATTGGTAAGAAAGATGTTAAGGGATTAAGTTAAGTTTATAAGAATTTTGATTTGGAAAACCGTTAAAAGGATATGCAATGAAATTCAACTAGGGGGATACGAGGAAGTCACTTAACAATGTTAATAAGATTAGTTTTAATAAGGTTGTGATTTATGTTCATTTATTTGTTTGTGTGTCTACAACTTTGTGAAAATCAATAAAAAAATTGGGTAGGGGAATGAGAGTAGCCCTAAACATTGATTATTATTAGCATTGATTATTATTATTAAAGGGCTGATTATTATTAAAGGGGTTGCACTTTCTGTTGCAGTGGTTGTTTTGCAAATCAAATATGACGGAATGAAACGAAATAACGTAAGCAAGTCGTCCAAGGAGCGAAGCGCAGACCCGCCCCCGCACCTACGCCGTACGCGGTGACGTAAACGAGACCCCCCCACCGCACCCCTGAGGTAACTGGGAGCAGCGGGCAGTCGCCTCGGGCAGCGCCTCCTTCCCTCACCTTCTCGAGAGGAGCGGGTCTCTGCACGGCCAGCGAGCGGGCGAGAGACAGCACCGTGTTGAAGTAGAAGCCCCTCGACGAGCCCGGGCTGCTGGGCTTCTCCGAGCGCGCCGCGGTCACGGCCGCCGCAGTGGCAGCCGCCGCCGTCGCCACGGCCAGAGCCGACATCTTGCGAGGAGCCTCCTCACAGCGAGAGTGTCACTCGCGGCCTCTCGCGCGCCTGTGGGCCCCTCCCCTCATCCCTTCCCTTCTTCTCCAGCAGCAACCGGCAGCCCGGCTTCGCGTCGGACTTCTCGCGAGAACGACGCCGGTCACCGCGAACCAGCCCCGGATGAACTACAGCTCCCGGCAGCCTTTGCTGCCCTTATTCCTTCTTTGGCGAGGGCTTTGCTGGCCGGGGCTGATGGGAGTTGTAGTTCAGCAGCTGCTGGGGCGAGGAACAGGAGGCGGTCCGTGGGCTCCTCCCGAGGTCCAGTAATGTACTAACCTTGCACATAGAGAGACGTAAGAGGCGGAGAATGTAGAGTGGCGCACGAAGCTGAACTAGTGGTTTAAATAAATAAATGCGAAAAGCGAGCGACTTTGGGCGTGTTTTATATTTAGAAATGGTGATGTGAATTTTAATCTGTTCTAGCATGGTATGTTTTAAGGTATCCTGCATTCCCTCCCCCCTGATTTTATGGTTTTGTCTTTTTGTAAACCGCTTTGAGGTTGTTGTGTTTTTTTTACAACCAAGCGGTGTGTAATTTTTATGAAACAAATAACAAATAAATATAAATAATCTGAACAGGGTTGTGTTTCTTTTACCATAATGTGCCTGTACACGGACCTCAGGCCCAGCCAGTTTAGCCCGATGGTTAAGGTTGATGGGAGCTGTAGTATCTGGGGACTCAAAAACTGAAGAAGCTGCTTAGTACTTCGCATTAGGAGGAGTGGACGAAGAGTGTCGTGGCACCTTCAGTTGTTCTTAATTATAAATGTTATTATTTATTTGACTTATGAGTCGCTCACCTCAAAGGAGTCCTCAAGCAAGTTACAAAAGAAATTAAGAGCCAAAGGCATGCAACATAATTGTAAGGAAGGGAGAGAAAAATACATTACAGCAAAACTGTTACAATGGCCCATAAGCAGACCCAGGAAAGATGCAACCAATTTATTACGCCATAAACTTTCGTGGCTGCCCAAAACATGGATTGTTGTAGCCAGTGCCGCAAGAAATTTGTTAGTGTAGTTGTCAACGTTTCCTTTTTTTAAGGGAAATTCCCTTATTCCGAATAGGATTCCTCGCAAGAAAAGGGAAAAGTTGACAGCTATGTTTGTTAGAGTTGCCCGGTACTTTACAGCCCGATCCTAACCATGTCTGCTCACCTGCAGCACTGAATTCAATTTGTCAGGGGAGTTCTAAATCAGATTTTGCGTATACCCCCTTAAAATAAAAATCCTTAAAATGCTTTTATTTCAGTGAGCCTACTCTAAAGTATGGGCAAGTCTGAATCCAACACCTTCCCATCGAAAGGACCGGAGATCGTAAAGATCCACTTATAAAAGTCTATTTTTTATTTTTATTTTTTGAAAAGTTTTTATTGTTAAAATAACTCAGCATTAATACACACATATTGCAAATATACAAACATACATTTCATTCAATCCTTAAAAATGTTCAAACATACCTACACTCCATCCCACAGATAATTCGTTTTCCCATCACCATCCACCACCCCTCTTATTAAAGTCTAAAAGCAAGGCGCGCGTGTGTGTGTGTGTACGGCACGTGACAAACATGGCGGCGCCCGCAGCGGCTTCATTCCTGGAATCCCGACCTTAAAAAAAAAAGACAGAGACTCAACCAACTAACTCAGGCTAGACTGTGTTTATGTGCCCAAAGCGTGTTGACCACTTCTTCTCCTTTCACCAAATCCAACGTCTGCTTCCGCCCATCGTGAGCTGTTCTTCCCGAGGATCAAAAAGCCTTGAAATTACTATTTTGTGTTATTTTCTTTCAAAAAAAAACCCCTCTCTCAAAGCGGTGGGTTGGTTCAGTCCGACCGCGTCCATCTTGTTTCGCCCCTCCCATTTTCTTCTCTCTTCCTCTCCACGGCCTGCTCCCCCGCCTTAGGTGGAGAAGTGGTTTGGCCCGCCTGACCTGCCTGAGGAAAGAAGGAGAGGAAGCTGACTCGGCTCGTGACGGGAAGCAAGAAGGCGAAGAGCGGGGGCCGCCGCTGCTGGTGGGTGAGTGAGTGAGTGACGGGGAAAGGAGCTAACAGAAAGCAGCTTTTTCTCTTTTTTCCCCTTCCTTAGGATGAACTATTGACATTTTATAAACCAGGTTTATACCCCGCCCCGCCCCCAAGGAGCAAAAGAAAACATTCATAGTGTTCACACGCCTCCCCGTGTTTTCTTGTCCTCAGAACAACAAACCTGCGAGGTAGGCTTGCGAGTCGCTTTGTCCTCCCAACAGCATTGCCGGGTAGGTTAAGATGGCTCCTTGGGTGTATATTCCCTTATTCCAGTGCCGTTTCCCGCTGCAATCCCGGATTGTTAGATATCCCGGATTGTTCAGGGAAGTTTTTAATATGTGACATTTTAGTGTATCTTTCATCTTTGTTGGAAGCCGCCCAGAATGGCTGGGGGAACCCAGCCAGATGGGCGGGGTACAAATATTAAATTATTATTATTATTATTATTATTATTATTATTATTATTATTATCCCGTAGACTGTCCCCGGGACAGGTGAGGCTGCTGGTCCCTTATTTTCAAATCTGAAAGTTGACAGCTATGCTCTCATCATCCCAAGCTTAGCAGCACCAGGGATCAGGGGTGCTATTTTTTTAAATGTTTGATCGACTTATTTTAAATTTGCATTTGTTTTTGTTTAAAAGCTACCCCGAAGATGTAGCTATGGGAAGGCGCCATACCAACATTTATAAATAAACAAATTTTTAAAAACTACCCACAGAGCTATGCCAGGTGTTGGGCTAGCAGCAGGCCTCATGTTGAGGTTTATATATGATATATCATGGGTGGGCAAACTAAGGCCCAGGGGCTGGATCTGGCCCAATCTGCTTCTGAATCCGGCCCACAGACCGTCCAGGAATCAGCGTGTTTTTACATGAGTAGAATGTCTCCTTTTATTTAAAATGCATCTCTGGGTTATTTGTGGGGCCTGCCTGGTGTTTTTACATGAGTAGAATGCAGGCTGTTATTTAAAATGCATCTCTGGGTTATTTGTGGGGCATAGGAATTCATTCTTTTTTTTCTTTTTCAAAATATAGTCCAGCCCCTCACAAGATCTGAGGGACAGTGGACCAGCCCCATGCTGAAAATGTTTGCTGACTCCTGAAATGATATACTCTGTGTGTGTGTGTGTGTGTGTGTAATATATATATATATATATATGCAGGTTTTGGTGTCCTCGGGTGTCTTCCCGTGTAAAAGTTGGGGTGTCTAGGCGACGTTTCGACGAGGTCTCACTCGTCATCTTCAACTTCTAGTTTCTCGTAGGTTCTTGTCAGCTGGAAGGTTTCCTCCCCGTAGAGGTAAGATATTTGCTTTCGTAGATTTTCACGGGTACAGGAATGCAGGTTTTGGTGTCCTCGGGTGTCTTCCCGTGTAAAAGTTGGGGTGTCTAGGCGACGTTTCGACGAGGTCTCACTCGTCATCTTCTTGAAGATGACGAGTGAGACCTCGTCGAAACGTCGCCTAGACACCCCAACTTTTACACGGGAAGACACCCGAGGACACCAAAACCTGCATTCCTGTACCCGTGAAAATCTACGAAAGCAAATATATATATATATATATATATATATATGTAAAACATATATGTATATATGAGACAGATGATATATATGTGTGTGTGTGTGTATGCGCGCTGCTTTGAGGACTATTTTCGATCAAACAGCAGGACAGGAATAAAATAGTACACCAATGGAATTACTTGTCACGAACCTAATTACTCATCACCACAGGTTTATTGCCATTAACAAAAACATGCACACCATACAGTTCAACATAATCTTAAGTACTGAGCAAAATACAAAGTATAACTGGAGGGCAAAGGGATGGAGATTTTTTTTAAGCAATCTGGTATTGTTACTGTATTGTATTCCAAAAACAAAGCAGTGGAGACCCAAGTTCGGGACACCCTGTTTTATGCGATTGGCAATCTGGTGCTCTTTGGATGGTTTTCAGTTCCCGGCACCCATCTGTCTCAGCCAATGTGGCCAAGGGCCAGGGAGGATGTGAACTGTTTCTCAGCAACATCTGGAGGGCCACAGGTTCCCTTTTCGAAACAGGTGGGGGATAGTCTTTCATCAGATCGCTTAAAAAAACCCTCTATCCCTTTGCCCACCAGTTATACTTTGCTTTGTATTTTGGTCAATACTTACGATTATGTTGAATTGTATGGCGTGTGTTTTTGTTGATGGTAATAAACTAGCGGTGATGAGTAATTGGGTTCATGATAGTAATTCCATTGGCGTACTGTTTTATTTTTATCCTGCTGTTTGATCCAAAATAGTCCTCATAGTTGCTTATTTTTTATTGTATTTTTAAACCCAGAGTTAGGGCTGCTGCTAGCCCAACACCTGACCTAGGTCTGTGAGTAGTATTTATTTTTAATTTGTTTATTTAAAAATGTTGGTATGGTGCCATCCCATGGCTATGTTTTCAGGGTAGCTTTTAACAAAAATAAGTGCAAATCTAAAAAGCCTAAAATAAGTTAATCAAATGTTATAAAAAGCATAACAGTAGCCTTGATAAAAATGAAATTTAACACTGAAACAGATTTTAAATGTCTGTGCCTGGTGCTGGAATGATGTCAAGGTGGCCACCAAGTGAACCTCTCGGGGGGGGGGGGAGCATTTCATAGCTGGGATGCCACTACTAAAAAGGCCCTTCTGTGTCCTCCTGCCACACCTCACCTGGTGGGGGCACCTTGCGGAGGGCTTCAGAAGACTGTCTTAAGATTTGAGCAGGTACATATGGAGCTGGTTGATCATTTAACAACCTTGATTCTAAGCTGTGAAGTGCCAAAACTGCCAAAATTAGCACTTGGAGTTGGGCCCAGGAGCATGCCTTTGCATTGTTACTTACACTTCCTGCAAAGTAAGTCCCAAAGAATTTGGCAACTACCAGTTGACAAAAGCATGAGTCTCATTGCTCTGTGTGGGCTTGCTTCCAAGTGCACATGATAAGGATCATCCTGTACACATCCTTGGTGTCTTAGTTTATTACAGCCTCTTCTTAGCTTGTGTGATGCTCTTGTCCTAGTGCCCTTGTATCATGTGATCAGATCCTGAAGCTAGTATATTTGGGTAAGCCTGCTTAAGCAGTGCAAGCACATTGCCTGGATCACAGGGCAGGAAAAGACTGTTAAACAGAGAAGTCTTTAGCAAGGACCTAAAACAATGGTTCTCAAACTTCTTTCTCTGGGACACACTTTCAGAATACAGTGGTACCTCGGGTTAAATACTTAATTCGTTCCGGAGGTCTGTTCTTAACCTGAAACTGTTCTTAACCTGAAGCACCACTTTAGCTAATGGGGCCTCCCACTGCCGCCGCACCACTGGAGCACGATTTCTGTTCTCATCCTGAAGCAAAGTTCTTAACCTGAGGTACTATTTCTGGGTTAGCAGAGTCTGTAACCTGAAGCATATGTAACCCGAGGTACCACTGTAAATATTTGCTCATGCTACACCAAAAATTTTATTGATAAGAAATTTGTTGCATAACAAAAGGAAATCATTCCTAGCAGTGCTTGATTTATATACAGTGGTACCTCAAGTTACATACGCTTCAGGTTACGTATGCTTCAGGTTACAGACTCCACCAACCCAGGAATAGTGCCTCAGGTTAAGAACTTTGCTTCAGGATGAGAACAGAAATCGTCCTCCGGTGGCGGGGCAGCAGCAGGAGGCCCCATTAGCTAAAGTGGTGCTTCAGGTTAAGAACAGTTTCAGGTTAAGAACGGACCTGCAGAACGAATTAAGTACCGAGGTACCACTGTATAACGTGGGACACAGCTGTGTACTTTATAATATGTTAGAGACCATACTGAGGATTACAGCTCTGATGAGGAATGGTGGGAAATACACACACACACACACACACACACACACACACACACACTTCCTGCTCCTGACCAGGATCCTGAAGCTGCCTAGGAACAGTGGAGTAGCATAGATTTAGAGAATTGGTTTGCAGAGGGGCATAGTTCGAAAACAACAGCTGGGCAGAGCGGAGCGGGGAGCAACTAGGAGAAGCAGAACAGGAAGAGATTGAGAGAACTGACTCCCCTTTGCTAGAAAGCGCCCAGCCTTTATCTCCAAGGGCAAGGAGAAGGCTCAGTGGCTGCAGCATCAGGTTGCAAGAAGGGGGAAGTAAGAGGAAAGCTTAATTGGGAGCACCTTCGTTCCAAGAAGGGTTGCTTTGTTCTTTTGCTCTGATCATTAAGCACTCTTAAACTGGTAAATTTAAATTTCTTTGTTCTGCTGATGCACAGCCAAAGGGGGGGGGGGGGGAGGAAGCCTGGCGTAATATGATCGTGAAACATCCAGAAAGTATAAAACGTGTTGGAAGTGTAAAGAAGCAGAGGGAAACTTTTTTCACATGTGGTGGACATGTAAAAAGGTAAAAGTATATTAGGAAATGATTTATAATGAATTGAAAAAAGTATTTAAAACTACATTCCAAAAAAACAACAACAACCCAGAGTCTTTTCTGTTGGGAATAACCCAGACAGAATGAATGAATGAATGAATCTTTATTTGCGTCAGCTATGGACCATAGCAATAAAACAACAATACAATATACAAAGAATAGCAACAAAAAGTCAAGTATATAAAATATATTTTAGGATTTTGAATCAATAGTCAAATAGTGGATCTTATTCTGATTGCCCCAGCTAAAAACCTTGCAACCTTTGCTGTCACCTGAAATAATTTTTGACAAATGTAAAAGTGGAAAACTGATTTGAATAGTTATAATAAAATGTGCAGGAAAGTATGATACGTAAAATGAACCATGGAAGGAGAAGAAGGGAAGTCATTGCATATCCAAAATATAGTTTTCAATTAGTCTTCCCCAGCACTGTTCAAATGGCAATTCTGGATCACAACTAGGGTTGTCCTCCGTATCGCTTGATGCTCTTGCTCTCATTTTGAAAATATATCCATATTCTGGAAATATATACACACACACATACACACACACACACACACAGTCATACCTTGGAAGTCGGAACGGAATATGTTCCAGGTGTCCGTTCTACTTCCAAAACGTTCAGAAACCATAGCGCGCGGCTTCTGATTGGCTGCAGGAAGCCGCGGAAGCCCCATGGAACTTTCAACTTCCAAAAATAGTTCGCAAACCGGAACACTCACTTCCGGGTTTGCGGCATTCGGGAGCCAAAACGTTCAAGAACTAAGCTGTTTGAAAACCAAGGTATAATCCCACATAGTAAGTAAAACATTGCTAAAGGCTGTGCTTCGGGTGGTCATGATGGGGCAGACTTCAGAGTGCCTCCCTTAAGGCTGCAGTGACCAGTCTTTGTTGAGAGATGTGAGCAATATAGGCCTTCAAAATGCTATTGGATCTGATCAGGAGGGGCTGGCACAATGCGGTGACTCAGGTTATCCTGAGATATGGAACAGTTAATCAAGCTCTGAGATTATGCCAGGGGCATTTTAAATTTACAGTGCTGATAAGGATCCCCCAGGAAAAAAAAAACCTCCAGTAAAATTTCTAGGGTTTGCAAAAGGAGTGTGTTGACAGTATAGCCAAAACAGGAAGCTATTTGTCTTAGTGGCAGAACTTGTAGCACAGCTGAATTATGTAATAGTGTCTTCTTGAGGATAGTTTGATCCACGATTACCGCAACCTCCTCTGTTTGTCAACCAGCTTAAAGCAAGAATGCATCGAGTTTTGAAAGGTGGCCTCTTTGTAGCATTGGAAGTGGTTTAAATGGAAAGATAAGGCAAAAGTATACCATAAAGGGTAAAGGGACCCCTGACCATTAGGTCCAGTCGTGGCCGACTCTGCGGTTGCGGCGCTCACCTCGCTTTACTGGCCGAGGGAACCAGCGTACAGCTTCCGGGTCATGTGGTCAGCATGACTAAGCCGCTTCTGGCGAACCAGAGCAGCGCACGGAAATGCCGTTTATCTTCCCACCAGAGCGGTACCTATTTATCTACTTGCACTTTGACGTGCTTTTGAACTGCTAGGTTGGCAGGAGCAGGGACCGAGCAATGGGAGCTCACCCCGTCGCGGGGATTCGAACCGCCAACCTTCTGATTGGCAAGTCCTAGGCTCTGTGGTTTAACCCACAGCGCCACCCGTGTCCCAAAAAGTATACCATAGGACTGGTATAAATCGAAAGCTGATAAGATCTGAGCTTCTCCCACATCCACATACTAGTTCTTCTTCCATGGATCAAAACATACAGTGCGTGTTGCTGAAACACTATTGTCGAAAGGCAGGTACTCTAGTTGTGAAAATACACCGGCAAAGCAGGCAGTTTGAGATGTTTGAAGCAAATCAGTTGAGCCACACGGTATGGAAGAAGGCAAGAATGTGGCTTGGTTCCACCCATTTTGGGTCATCTGGAGCAGTTTGCTATTTCCTGACTGGATCATTGACTTGCCCTTTCCTCTACCAAGCCTCTGGTCCACTAATCCGAATAGCATGACCTATCAGAGTTTGGAGGAAAGCCGAGCAAAAATATATTTTAATAGCTTTGAGCTGGGGGAGGAGCTGTCAGTTGTTCCTATATACCGTATTTTTCGCCTATAGGATGCACTTTTCCCCCTCCAAAAATTAAGGGGAAATGTGTGTGCGTCCTATGGGGCGAATGCAGGCTTTTGCTGAAGCCTGGAGAGTGAGTGGGGTCGGTGCGCACCGACCCCTCTCGCTCTCCAGGCTTCAGGAAGCTATCCGCTAGCCGTGGGAGAGCTGCGTGAAGTCACGCAGCTCTCCCACGGCTAGCAGAGAGCTTGCTTGCACCCAGAAGCTTGGGGCGCGCTGAACTCAGCACGCCCCAGGCTTCGGGCTTCGCGCAGCTCTCAGCTAGCTGTGGGAGAGCTGCGCGAAGTCGCACAGCTCTCCCACGGCTTGCGGATAGCAGCTTGTTCTGGGGGCTGGGGTCGGGGGAAGCTTGGGCTTGCCCTGCCCCAGCCCCGCACCGGGGGGGGGGAATAAAAAAAATTCTTTATTTCCCCCCCCAAAAAAACTAGGTGCGCCCTATGGGGCGAAAAATACGGTAGGTATGTGTTCTGTCAAACCATTTCAATCTGTGTTTAAATTTACTCACTTCTTTTCACAGAATCCTGCTTTCCATCCCATTCGTTGCTGACATCTCTGGCATGAAGGCATCGATCTGGGTCTGAAAAACATCGGTCTGGTTTCGTTCTAGTCTGCCTTTTGTCTACATTCACGCATAGAAAAGAACCAAACTCCGAGCTGCAATTATGTCGGCTTACTCAAAAAGCTACAATCCTTTTGACGAAGACGAGGATGAAGACTTAAAGCCAGTCAAGTGGAATGAAAGTAATGAGCCCCCTAGAGAAGGGGCGGATAGACAGAGGTACCTGCAGCAAGAAGTCCTGAGACGGTCCCAGGCCACTGTGGACAGCAGCAACCGCGCTGTGTCCCTCATTTATGAGTCTGAGCATATTGGCGTAGCTGCCTCAGAGGTAAGCAAGAATCTTAAGATTGACCTTGCTGTAGTTTATGGGGAGTATATTTGATAAAATAACTTCAGTATTTTTTCCTATAATAATGTCAACTTATGTGTTATTTCTTTATGGGACGCGGGTGGCGCTGTGGGTAAAACCTCAGTGCCTAGGACTTGCCGATCGCATGGTTGGCAGTTCGAATCCCCGCGGTGGGGTGAGCTCCCGTCTTTCGGTCCCAGCTCCTGCCCACCTAGCAGTTCGAAAGCACCCCAGGTGCAAGTAGATAAATAGGTACCGCTTTATAGCGGGAAGGTAAACGGCGTTTCCATGTGCTGCGTCGCCAGAGCAGCTTCGTCACGCTGGCCAGGTGACCCGGAAGTGTCTTCGGACAGCGCTGGCCCCCGGCCTCTTAAGTGAGATGGGCACACAACCCTAGAGTCGGACACGACTGGCCCGTACAGACAGGGGTACCTTTACCTTTTACCTTTATGTGTTATTTGGAAGTACAGTCATACCTCGGGTTAAAGTCGCTTCAGGTTGAGCGTTTTCAGGTTGCGCTCCACGGCGACCTGGAAGTAATGGAACGCGTTAACTTCCAGGTTTCGTCGCATGCACAGACGCTCAAAATGACGTCATGCGCAGAAGCGGCGAGTCGTGGCACATGCAGACGCAGGTTGCGTTCTGCTCTGGATGTGAACGGGGCTCCAGAACGGATCCCATTTGCATCCAGAGGTACCACTGTAAGTGGATTGATTTCAGTGCAGTTTTCATCCAAGTGTTTAGGATCAGAGTCTGAGAACTGACAAAAAAACCAGGGTACTTTATTAGGGATAAAAGCTGCATGATGATTTTGAGTACATACTCAAATGCCCTTTCAGAAATGGCAGACTTTCAGAGTCTGTCCACACCAGGGGTTGGCAAACCAAGGCCCACGGGCCTGATGAAGCTCAATTGCCTTCAGGATCTGGCCTGCGGACTGTCCCTGGATCGGTGTGTGGATTCTGTTCATTCGAGCTGCGCCATCTTTCCCCCTGCACCATTCCATTTCCACCCCCCTCTACCTCACACACACACACCACAGCAGCGCCTCCTCCCTCCCTCCTTCTGGCTTCTCCCCGCCCTGCCTAGAAGAGGAAGGGGACTGGCTAAGCACCATTTTAAGCAGCCTCTCTCTGGAGCCAGCCATTTCGCGCCGCTCATCTTCCCTCCACCGCCGCCACCCTGGTGCTCCTGTGGGCCAGAGAGCAGAGTGGACAAGCTCCCTCTGCCTACCCACCAGAAGCAGCAGCAGTGGCAGTGATGGTAGTGGCGGCAACCCCAGGGAAGTTAAGCACTGGCTGGGGGTGGGGAGGACGACTAATTGCCCCCCTTGCCTCTTCCCTTTTTTTTTTTAAATGAATTTTAATTTACATCAAAAGAAAAAACAAACAAAAAACATATTAGTTTCACATCAAAATTTCACAACACATTCCTTTTTGGGACTTCCTCCAGCTTATCGGTAAATCATCCGTAGTTATAATTTAAGTTGCGCATTTCTTAATTTTGTATTGACATTGTTTATATCTTTCTTTCTATTCCCTTTAGACAATATTTCATAGTCTTTCACAGTGCTTCTTTAAATCCCATTAGCGTTATCTGTCCCTCACTTATATGTTCCAGATATTCCACAAATTTCCCCCAGTCCTCGATGAACTTTTGGTCTCTTAAGTATCTAATCTTTCCTGTCAATTTATCCAGCTCCATGTAGTCCAACAACTTCATTCTCCATTCTTCCACCGTCGGTATTTCTTGCTGTTTCCATTTCTGGGCCAATAACACTCTTGCTGCTGTTACTGCATATTGGAAAAATTTACCATCTCTTCTTTTTATCTCGTAATACCCCTAACAGAATACCCCTAACAGAAAGACTTCTGGTTTCTTTATAAATGTATATTTTAGAATCTTCTTCAATTCATTATATTTTTTTTCCCAGAAGTCTTTCACTTTCTTACATTCCCACCACATATGATAAAAAGAACCTTCTTTATCTTTGCACTTCCAACACTTATTACATGTCTTATACATTTTTGCTAATTTTACGGGTGTCATATACCACCTATAAAACATTTTCATAACATTTTCTTTTAACGTCATACATGCAGTAAATTTCAAGCCTTCCTTCCATAGTTTTTCCCAGTCCTCAAATTGTATGTTGTGACCCACATCTCTGGCCCAGTGAATCATTACCGACTTACCCTTGCCTCTTCTTCCAGCCCCCCCCCCCCCCGGTGCCACTTCTGCAGTCCGCAGCTAAAAAAAATTGCCAACCCCTGGTCCACACATTTATTTCCAGCATTTTTCCAACCAGCTTTTCCAACATTATTTCAAAGTATATGGGCCCAGCTCATGCCAGTTACAGCATCTGAAGTTGTTGTTTCTGTGCACCATATGCCTTTATATCAAGCTTCCTCAACCTCAGCCCTGCAGATGTTTTTTGGCTTACAACACCCATGATCCCTATCTAGCAGGACCAGTGGTCAGGGATGATGGGAATTGTAGTCTCAAAACATCAGGAGGGCCGAGGTTGAGGAAGCCTACTTTATACAGTGGTACCTCGGGTTACATATGCTTCAGGTTACAGACTCCACTAACCCAGAAATAGTGCTTCAGGTTAAGAACTTTGCTTCAGGATGAGAACACAAATCGTGCTCCGGCGGCGCGGCAGCAGCAGGAAGCCCCATTAGCTAAAGTGGTGCTTCAGGTTAAGAACAGTTTCAGGTTAAGTACGGACCTCCGGAATGAATTAAGTACTTAACCACTGTATCTTGGTTTCATTGAAGATATGGCAGTACATTCATGTAAGAACTTTTGTTGGAAAATGATTATTGTGGGCAGGTGCAATTGAGCATCTGTAAAAGGACATCTCTCTCAAGGAGATGGACTTTGTCTCAGACCACGGTGTCTTGTTTCTTGTAAAAAACAAAAAACAATATGTGAGACTTGCTGAAGATGTACATTGGACCTATCATTTATAAATGTGCTTGATTTCTAAGCCAGTGGCTAGAAAGGAGAGCAGGCCTACTTCAGCCACTTTCTGCATACACCTGACTACATAGCCTTTCCTATTAATCATTTCCTTTAATTATCAAGCCTAGACTTGAATCACTGCTAGGCATCTTTGGTAGGCAGAACCACTAATGTAAGGCATTCTGGAATGTCTTTCTAGAAGTGAGGCTGTTTTTAAAAAAAATAAATACAGTAAACCAAAAGACTAGCAGTTATGAGCTGTTCTTCGATTTTTATTGGTATGGCTGGGGCAATCTTCTGCTGCCTTTTATCCTAATGAGCTTATTTGTAGGGCCTTGGCTCTCCAGCCATACAAGTGCTTAACTCTGTGTTCAAATTATTCCATTCATATACATCAGGGATGTCCAACGGGTAGATCATGATCTACCAGTAGATCGCCGGGGTGCCCCAGGGAAATCGCAGGATGAGATAAAGTGATCATGGAAAAGCAGCGCCTCTACCTTTGCTCCCCCCGCCCCCCAAAAAACCTCAACAACTCTGGGCAAATCTCCCCCCAGTTAGTTGCCACCTTGGGTAAATCACTGCCAGTTTTTTTATACTGGGAGTAGATCACAGTCTCTTGGGAGCTGGACGTGCCTGATATGCATATTTAAACCAAAGTCCAAGAGACGTTGAGTACTGAATTGGTACCTCCCTGGCTCCAATCTTTCCAGGTGGACTGAGGCAAGGCACTGCTGACTTCAGCCTCCCCTGGCTTCCAGTGCTGTTAGGAATATTACAAGAAGAAGATGCTGGATGTGAAGTGTTTTGAACTTATGAAAGTACTAGGAACGAGTGCTGGTTCTGTCCTCTCCAACCGTGGGTGTTGATTTCTTCAAGTGTGCTGCAAATGAAATTGCATGCATAGTCCATTTCCTTCAAATAATTGTATCCCAGAGTGTGTGATAAACTAGAAGATGACAAATTGAAACAAGCTCATAAAGATATTTTTTAATAATAATCAAGGTTGAAATCTATCCAAGTTATTGTTTTTCCTAGTCTATAGAGAAGCTAAATTTTAACTGAACTGCAGTGTTTTCTAGAGGCTGAAGCCAAAAGGAGCCTTTCCTGCTCCCTGGGAAAATTATCAGACCTTATCTGAAAGAGTCTTGTGATCAGACTAGAGGGAAAAGGAAATTGGGCAGAGAGACTGCAGTCTTTTGTTCTTCGCTTGTAGGTAGGACCTTGGACCAGCAAATATTCCAGATAGTGGTTTTTTTTTAAATTTAAAAATGCTAAAGGAGCAGATCATGAAATGAGCAGGTGCCGTTCAGTAGGCAGTTGAGCTTTAATTCGGTATCAGCAGAGTCTTCACATCTTATCTTCCTCATGCCTTCAGCAAATCTTGCTGCATAAATGTTATAGTAGAAACAGAATTCAAGAAAATACTGAGGAGGTAAAGATAAAGGGACCCCTGACCATTAGTTCCAGTCGTGACCGACTCTGGGGTTGAGGCGCTCATCTCGCTTTACTGGCTGAGGGAGCCGGTGTACAGCTTCCGGGTCATGTGACCAGCATGACTAAGCCGCTTCTGGTGAACCAGAGCAGCACACAGAAACGCCATTTACCTTCCCGCCAGAGCAGTACCTATTTATCTACTTGCACTTTGACGTGCTTTCGAACTGCTAGGTTGGCAGGAGCTGGGACCGAACAACGGGAGCTCACCCAGTTGCGGGGATTCGAACCACCGACCTTCTGATCGGCAAGTCCTAGGCTCTGTGGTTTAACTCACAGCGCCACCTGCGTCCACTGTGGAGATAGAAAGGATTAATACTTTGTATTTCTCATTACCATCACCACAGCATTACACAGCAACTTGCTGAAGAAATCTAGTGAACCAAAGGGCCTCTTTTCCACATTGTACTAAACTTTTGTTTAGTGCACATGCATGAGCTGAAATAAGCCCAAGCGAACCCTTGGGATCACTCTTCTGATCCCCATCAACTCCCGTATAGTCAGAAGGAGGTACATCGCAAGCATTTAATCGCTCTTTCCCAGAATCTTGACTTGTCATTTTTGACAAGGCAAAGATTATGGTCCAAAACAAACTCTGGTTAGTTAAACAAGCAAAACCAATGGCTTGAAGCGGCTTTGTTCTGAAACGGATCGGAGTTTGTTTTCAATCAATGGTCTCTGGTTTTCAGAACATGACAGTCCAGATTTCTGGGTAAGGGGAACTACTGGCAAAGAACTCATTCCAGCGATACTGGAGGGAAAGGGGGGGAGCCCAAGGCTTTGCTTGGGTTCGCTCCAGCTTGTGCTAAATTGTGGATTAGTGTGAGACAAAATAAAGCACTTATTTGCACAGCACAATACGATAATCTTTATTGTCATTGTCCCATACAGAACAACGAAATTGAAAAAAATCTACATCAGACATTCAAAAACCTGCAAGCCTGCTATCCCAGCCTGATACCCCATGATTAAATATAATATACTCCCATAGAGACTACCTTACACTGCGTTTAAAACCAAAATCACATTTGGATAGAAACTGTTTCTCAGGCGGCTAGTCCTAGTCTTTATAACCCTGTACCTTCTTCCAGAAGGCAGAAGCTGAAAGAGATCATTTCCGGGGTGCGCACTATCCTGCGCTATTTCTGCAGCTTTCTTACGACACCTGGAAGGATAGATTTGATCCAAGGTGGGAAGAGTGCACCCAGTTATTCTCTCCGTGGTCTTTACAACCCTGGACAGTGTTGTTTTTCCCCTGACCCTGCAGCTCCCAAATCACACACAGAGACCATAAGTTAATACACTCTCAAGAGTACAATGGTAAAATGCCATCAACAGATCCTTTGAGAAATTCCATAGTTAAACTGTGGAACTCACTCCCACAAGAGGCAGTGATCGCCACCAACTTGGATGGCTTTAGAAGAGGATTAGACAAACTCATAGAGCCAAAGGCGATCATTGGCTACTGGCCGTTTTGCCTATGCTGTGTGTGCTTCCATGGTCAAAGGCCAGTGATGTTTCTGAATCCCAGTTTCTGGAAGCCTCAAGAAGGGAAAGGGCTCTTGGGCTCGGGTCTTGCTTGAGAGCTTCCTGCAGGCAGCTGGTCGGCCACAGTGAGAACAGGATGCTGGGCTGGGTGGGCCATTGGCCTGATCCAGCAAATTCGTCTCATGTTCTTCTTGAGTGGCAATACAGCCAGGGAATGCAATTCTCGAAACCCGGTTCTTTGCGGAGTTAAAACATTTCACAGCGCTTTTCTTCAGCCCTGTTAAAAACTCTTGGTAAAAAGACAGTTGGAAAAATATATACAGTGGTACCTCGGGTTAAGCACTTAATTCGTACTGGAGATCCATTCTTAACCTGAAACTGTTCTTAACCTGAAGCACCACTTTAGCTAATGGGGCCTCCCGCTGCTGCTGCGCCGCCAGAGCACGATTTCTGTTCTCATCCTGAAGCAAAGTTCTTAACTCGAGGTACTATTTCTGGTTTAGCGGAGTCTGTAACCTGAAGCATCTGTAACCTGAAGCGTCTGAAGCATCTGTAATCTGAGATACCACTGCATACACAAATAAAGCTGTATTCGACGGACGAAAGGATATATGATGTCTGACATGACTGAGAATCGTAGAGCCAGGGATGGAGATCTTTAAAGCGTTAAAATCTGGGTGTAGAAAATATGGAAACAAAGAGGAGAGGCAGGACTGAGATTTGGAGATATTCTTCAGAGGTCCAGACTATGGGGAGCCCTGAAAAATCAATAATTATAATTTGGATTATAATTTGGTGTTTTTTTAAAAAAAAAAATTGGATTATTATTGGATATATTAATTGGATGTTTTTTTATTGGATAATCAATAAAAATTATTTTTTTAAAAAAACAACCCCAAACTCTTGTTTTCCATAGGAGCTCACAAGGCAAGGCGAGGTACTGAAACGCAGCGAACGAATGGTGGATAAGATGGATCAAGATCTGAAAACAAGCCAGAGACACATCAACAGCATTAAGAGCGTGTTTGGTGGCTTTGTGAATTACTTCAAAGCCAAGCCACAAGAGATCAAGATTGAGCAGAACGGGGCTGCCGAATACCAAGCAAGCAACAAGTAAGCAACCCAAAGTCTCTTCCCAGCTAGGAAAGGTGTAAATCGTGACATCTGGGAGTCGGAGAGCGGGGGTGGAAGCCCAGGTTGCAGGTGGAAGTTTGGACTTCAGTTTCATCCCAGCGTTCTTCTTCAGTGGGGCCAGGAAAGATTCAAATCACATTGCAACTTCTCCCTTAATTGCATCAGAATGTGGTACTTACATTTACCTTTGGACCATTCTCAGCAGAGTCAAAACGCAGCCAGTGTGGTGTAGTGGTTAAGAGCAGTAGTCTCGTAATCTGGGGAACCGGGTTCGCGTCTCCGCTCCTCCACATGCAGCTGCTGGGTGACCTTGGGCCAGTCACACTTCTCTGAAGTCTCTCAGCCCCACTCATCTCGCAGAGTGTTTGTTGTGGGGGAGGAAGGGAAAGGAGAATGTTAGCCGCTTGGAGACTCCTTTGGGTAGTGATAAAGCGGGATATCAAATCCAAACTCTTCTTCTTCTATTTGAAGCAAGGCCTTTTGAACATTGTGCTTTCCTGGCAGCTCCATCCCTGGATTTTTTAAGATCAGTGCATCCCCAGGTTTCTTTTGAAAATGGTTTCCCCCCCCACCCTGTAGATTCATTCTGAACTGATCAGGAGCCAGGGAGGCGAGGAAACAACAGCGAATGTGTGTGGGTGTGGAAATGATTTTTCTAAAAGCCATTGCCCTTAATGCAAGGCCTATTTGGACACTGGGAATGGTACCTGTCTTTTCTCTTATCTCCAGATTGAAAGAAGCCATCTCCGTTAGCAAAGAACAGGAGTCAAAGTACCAGGAGAATCATCCAAACCTACGAAAGTTGGATAATTCAGGTTTGTTTAAACTTGTTTAAAGGGCCATGCCAGGCCTGGAGGAGTTGGACATTCAGGGTTTTTTGGTATGGCAGTTCTTGATAGAAGCCAAATTTGCCTCTTAACTAGGCTACAGAAGCAGGAATAGTGATTTGGCAGGTCTGCAAGAAAAGGATTGTGTTGTTTACTTCCAATTGCAAACCACCTTTAATTAATAATTATGTGTTCCAGTAATTCAGTATAAAACCATACTTGCCATAAGGCACACATGCTACATTAAAATAGTTTTCTTTTTTTAAAAAGAACTGGAGCCATCAATTGGTGTTTGGTGAATGTCTAAAAACTCACCTTTTCCCCTTGCCAGAGCATAGTACCACTGGAACCAGTTCAGAGTCTTCGTTCCCACCTGATAGTTACCCAAGGAATCAACACCTCCGAGCTTACCATCAGAAAGTCGATAACAACTTAGGTGAGTAGTGACAGCCTGAACTTTGTAATGCTTAATACCAGCTCCTTACCTGAAATTGAATCTCTTTGGTTCCTTTGGGGCTTTTTCCCAAGCAGAGAGAAGTATGTGTCCCTGTTTTCAATTCTCATTTCATGGAAATAGGAGGTATTGGAAAAATGATTAACATTAATATTTATTAATAATAATTCAGTTAGTGGCTTGCTACATAAGAAGTCTTCAAACAACTTGAAAAACAAGAATGTAGGACAGTTATTAATCATCTTCTGTTGATTAATCGGGTATAGAAGGAATTGGGGTAGTGAATGGCAGCAGACAGACAGGTTGCTTCCTCCTGCAATATTGCCAACAAGGGCTCTGTTTGCTGCACAATGGGAGTAGAAGAACTTTTGGCCCTCCGATGGGCAGGGGAAATGGAAGTTGTCGTTCAGCAACATTGGGGGGCAGGGGAGCAAAGGTTCCTATCCTTTGCTGTACAGAAATTAAGGGATGCACAATAGCATCTGCTCTCATCAGATTCTACAAGTTGCACTTTTGACCGCCAAAAATTAAGTGGATGTGGTTAACTACTAATTGCTGCTCCGAAAAGACAGTGGTCGTGAGCTGGAAGAGGATCAGAAATAGCAATATGTTTGAAGGCAGCAGTGCTCGCTTTACCTTAACGTTTCTGAGCACAAATCAGTCTTGGTGCTGACCTTTAAAGCCCTAAATGGCCTCAGCCCAGTATACCTGAAGGAGTGTCTCCACCCCCATCGTTCAGCCTAGACACTAAGGTCCAGTTCCAAGGGCCTTCTGGCGGTTCCCTCCCTGCAAGAAGTGAGGTTGCAGGGAATCAGGCAGAGGGCCTTCTTGGTAGTGGCGCCCTCCTATGAGATGTCAAGGAAATAAACTACTATCTGACTTTTAGAAGACATCTGAAAGCAGCCCTGTTTAGGGAAGTTTTTAATGTTTGATGTTCTATTGTGCTTTTAATTCTGTTGGGAACCGCCCTGAGTGCCTGGGGAAACCCATCCAGATGGGTGGGGTATAAATAATCATCATCATAATTTATTATTTACAGAGGTAGCTGCGTTAGTTTGTACAAAAAAATACTCCTGTGACACTATAAAGGCTAACAATTGCAAGAGCACACCCTGAATGCTAAACCCAGCCAGTTGGGCGGGGTATAAATAATAAATTATTATTATTATTCCAAAGCCATAGAAAAAGAACAACCATCCTTCACTCAGAATATTCTTGGAGCAGCTACTTTATTATGAATTGACTTCCCAAACATATTTCCTGCCCTGTATCCTTGCTCTTAACCCTGCTCCATTGTCTCCATCCATTTGCAGATGAAATGTCCTCTGGGCTGGGCCGCCTGAAAAACCTCGCTCTGGGCCTACAGTCTGAAATCGACGAGCAGGATGAAATTCTGGGTCGCCTCACCACAAAGGTGGAGACTCTGGACATCAATATTAAAAGCACAGACAAAAAGATCAAGGAGCTTTAAGGGAGATCCAAATCTCTCACCTCCACACAAGAACTTGATTCCTTTTATACGGCTGGAGATAATCTTGCTATCTGGAAAACAACCAGCATAAGAAAAATGGGTTTATGTGACTGATTTGCCTTGTAATTAAAGACGAATAACTTGAAGTGCAATATGAGAGATTTTAAACCACCTTCTTTTACGTATGCATGCCTAAGGGTGCTTTTCACCATTGCCTCTTTAAGCCTCTGATTTTGGGGTACAGTGGAACATCAGTTTTCGAACGAAATCCATTCCGGAAGACCGTTCGACTTCTGAAACATTCGAAAACCGAGGAAAAATGGAGAAACACAGCTTGGAAGCTGTTTGACTTCCGAGGTGCATTCAAAAATGGAAGCAATTATTTCCAGGTTTTCGGCGTTCGGGTTCTGAATCGTTCAGTTTCCGAGGGCGCTCAAAAACTGAGGTTCCACTGTATAATACCTCAATTCCAGGCACAATATATGTCATCTATTAAGTGCTCTTTGGCCTTTATTGTAGTGAGTGTTCAGTATAGTGAGAGTATGTGCATTGCCTTATTTCACAACAGGCATTGTTCGTTCCTTGCATTCTTAGAAATCGCTCTTATGTGAGTAGCAGAGCAGCTCTAAGTGAATTTTTCATCTTGCATTTCAAAGCTGGGGCACACCGATAAGCTTCAGGAGCGGCCTATGAAAATCGGCGGCCGTGCCCTAGAAACAGTGCAACAGATTTAATAAATCAGTGGTTCCAGCAATTTCCCCCCTCTAATAACATTGAAATACTTGAGTGATGCCATTGTGAATAAGAATGCACTTTGACAGGACTGCATATTGAGTATTTCAAAGCTTGTAATGTTTTTGTGGAGTTTGCGAAATTCTACGCTGCAGTTACTCCACATGCCCCCGTGTGGTTTTAGACCTTTGCTTTCTCAATAGTAGTACCCCTTAGCCCCACATCAAAGACAAAAATGCTTTTGCAACTGAGTGCTGTCACAAAACCAGTGTGCCGTCTGGTATGCAGACTTCCCCTTATTGCTCTGGTCACGACTATAGGAACTCGTGAGTCCTAACCAAAAACTGCAGTCATCTGCTTTTGTACCTGCTTGTGGTATTAGTTTGGGATCTTTCTAGGCTTACAATGGGGGGGGGGGGGGCTCCAGTCTGCAAGCCAATCTTGGCCTGTCGTGTGTGTGCGCGCGCGCGTGCAATTAGCCCTGCTATGCCATTTTTCCCGTGGTGACAGCTGATGAGACAGGAAGGCAGGGTTAAATCCTGTGTTGGTTACAGGGAACAGGTGTGCACAGCCAAAGCAGCAGGATTGGGTGAGGCTTAAACGTTGCTCTGTTTGCCATGATTCCATGTAAACCTCTTCCTGATTTCTCCTGCAAAATCTGCAAATCCTAGAATCTCCTGCAAAATAAACAAATTTGTTTTAGCAGCACCTTCCGACTTCAAAGCATCTTGCAGCTGACATCATTGTAATCTGACAGTTGATCTGAAGGTTGTCAGTTCCACCCATTTGTCAGATTTGGCCCTCAAGACACATCACGGCAGAGCCAAAAGGGTTCCCCACTCCTGTCCTACAAGGGTCTCATTGCTAAAATAGGCACCATACTGCCCAACTAGGGGCATGGGTGGTGTTGTGGTCTAAACCACTGAGCCTCTTGGGCTTGCCGATCGTAAGGTTGGCAGTTTGAATCCCTGCAATGGAGTGAGCTCCCGTTGCTCTCCCAACTCCTGCCAACCTAGCAGTTCGAAAACATACCAGTGCAAGTAGATAAATAGGTATCGCTGTGGTGGGAAGGTAAACGGTGTTTCCATGCGCTCTGGTTTCCTTCATGGTGTCTCGTTGCACCAGAAGCTGTTTAGTCATGCTGGCCACATGACCCAGAAAACTGTGGACAAATGCTGGCTCCCTCGGCCTGAAAGTGAGATGAGCGCCACACCCCATAGTTGAATTCAACTGGACTTAGCTGTCCAGGCGTCCTTTACCTTACTTACCTAACTGCTACTTATAAATCCTGGAACATAGCTCCTATTATCTGTACAGGATAAAGGTAAACTGCTTTCCTTTACAAGATAATAATAATAATAATCCACAGGATCACTTCTTTGTCTACCTGATAGTAAAATAAGCTTAAAGCTGTGCTTACTAGTAAACACCATCCCTTGAGTCCCTTTGGTGACTAGTAACAGAAACAAGGAACTGCCAGTAACTGCAGTAATTAATATAATTGCTACTGTCGCATAGCACTGGTTATTGGGTTCCAGCTGGTGACCTTTGAGTTTCAATGACAGGAAGTATACCTTTACGCTGACTTGGGCTTTAACCAATGCCTTGGAAACTTGGCAGGAGTCTCAGTACTACGGTATCAACACATCAGTGCTGTCATGCTTGTTACAGTAGTTTCACTCTTAATTTACTTTGCTCCCAGTCAAGGTTAAATCTGAGCAGCTTCTGTCGTCGTTGCCACGATCTTCAGAAATATATCAAAGAACTGAACTTGGGAAGGGCAAACGAGGTTGCTTTCTTTTAATGATGATCTAATACAGTTATCCTTTATCCCTCAACTTTAAATCTGAGGATTTTGTGCAAGGTAACTGCGTACATCTGCTCTTAACAACCCAGGAGAAACACCCATTTCATAGTCGCAGTTTCAATTATTACATTTTATTATGCCAAATGCTTGTTGATAAGTGGACATTCATGAGTTCAGAGTTCTAGGCACATTGCAGGGAGGAAAAAGGTATAAAGGACCCACTTGCCGTTTGACTTTAGGAGCAGCTAAGATACTTGTTTAAGCGACACGGGTGGCGCTGTGGGTTAAACCACAGAGCCTAGGACTTGCCGATTGAAAGGTTGGTGGTTTGAATCCCCATGACAAGGTGAGCTCCCATTGCTTGGTCCCAGCTCCTGCCAACCTAGCAGTTCGAAAGCACATCAACATGCAAGTAGATAAATAGGTACCGCTCCAGTGGGAAGGTAAACGGCATTTCCGTGCGCTGCTCTGGTTCGCCAGAAGCGGCTTAGTCATGCTGGCCGCATGACCCAGAAGCTGTACGCCGGCTCCCACGGCCAATAAAGCGAGATGAGCGCCACAACCCCAGAGTCGGTCACGACTGGACCTAATGGTCAGGGGTCCCTTTACCTTTACTAAGATACTTGTTACTCATGTTGTATTCAAGCAAAGGAGCATTTTTGCTGAGACAGACCTGGGGACGGTGCCTAAACTTCACTGATCTTCACGGTATTGGCAGTGTGTGAATGTCCTAAAAAGCAAAGAGCAAGATCTTTTATTGGAAAGGATTGGCAATAGTCGCAGCTTTAGATTTCTCGAATGTTGCAATACAGTGGAAACTCAGTTGTCGAACATTATCCATTCTGGAAGACTATTCGACTTCCGAAGCGTTCGACAACCAAGGCTCAATGGACGGTCAGCAAATTCTATTGAGAAAATGGAGAAACGTGCCTCAGAAGCCGTTCGACTTCCAAGGTGCGTTCAAAAACTGAAGGAATTCTGGGTTTTCGGCGTTCAAAAACCGAAATGTTCAGCTTCCAAGATGCTTGAATACCAAGGTTCCACTATTGGTTTGGGGAGGGGCAAATTGCTGCAAAAGAAGGAAAGGGAAGCTCTTCCCTTCACGTTAAATCTACTTTGTTTGTTAATTAGGCAGGCTGAGAAAATTACACAAATATTTTCTTCATTGTAAAGCTAGGTGTAGATTTCTTTTTGGAACATCGGTTCTGAATGGAAATCGCTAGCCCTCTGCTCCACCTTCCACATTTTTCTGACAACGGTTTTCTTTATAGGGTTCCACTCTTTTCCTATCCTGACTTTGTGAAATGAGCTTGCTCTTTGGGTCCTGTTAACTTGGACTTTTCTGCTCTAAGGGTTATGCCTAGAGATGCTTTCACTGTTAGATGGGGAGAGAGAGGCTATGCTTGGGTATACACAAATTTTCCTCCTTTTGGTAGACTACGTAATTGCACCATCTGCTGTTGTCGAAGGCAAACTTAAGTTAACAGGGCGGAAGAAATAAGGCTGTTTTGTAATAATGATGCAATTCCATAACCAGCAAAAATAGCTGTTTTAACTGAAGGAAAGTGATGAAGGCTCTGACTTTTTGCCCCTCCTAGAAAATATCTGAATTCTGTTTGGTTTTTTGGTGCCTATTTATGTCTGTTTTTTAATTCATCTTTTAAAATAGCTGCTTAATATCTCTGTCTGGCACACAATAATCACATTAAACTATTAGTCGCTTCCGATAATGGAGTTGATCTTATTTAAAAGATGCTCATTAGTGACATGTTTGTGGATAAAAGTAAACATGGCCCTGTCTGGTTCAGAAAACTCGAGGAACCATATAATTTTGCAACCTGAAGGAAGAAAATTGTCCTAGTAGATGTGTAGAGTAAATGGGTCTCTAGATCCTCCATCTAATAATAATAATAATAATACATAGAAAACTAGATTTGTGAAGAACCTTTCAAGCAGGGGCAGACTTTTCATAATATGGCATCCATTGCAAGCCCAAAATTTGGCTCCCCCAAATGGATCTTCTCAATTATGGATCTTCTCAATTTTCCACTCCTCTGCTTGGTGCCATGTGCAAGGGAACTGACTGTACCACCCTAAATCTGGCACTGTGTCTAGCCTAGCCTTCTCCCTGAAATTGCTAGTTTTTTTCAAGCAAGTACGGTACTATTTTGTACAGAAAAGTCATGTCATGGGAGCCCCCTCCTTCCCTTAGTCCAAGGTGCTTAGATCCAGACAGTCAGTGAGAACTCCTCTTTTTATAGCATTGTTTTGGTCTAGTCTCTTCTCCCCGACCCTTTGCCCAGTGGAGAGGTTTCTTCACAATATGGATTGCGTTTGCTGGAGCAGATTATACAGAGGAGTCTTCCCAGCTCACCTGTTGTGCATTCTCCCATTTCAACAGACCTTGCTCAGACGTTGTTATTGAAAGGACTAGATTTTGCACTGCTTGGTGGCTTGTGTTTATCGTTTGTGATCCCGCCCACAGACCCAACAATGCATCACATAGTAGGTGTCTTCCTAAATTTCAGGGTGTCTCTGCTGGATGCCTTTGCGACATTCCTTGACGTTTTTTCATTGTTAGGAAAAATGACATTTTTGAACTTCCAGACAGTAGTCTTCCTAAATTGACAAGCCCTCTTCCAATACTTGGAGGAAAAGGCTTTAGGAAAATTAGTGGTTTTAATTGGAGCCAGTGTGGTGTAGTGGTTAAGAGCGGTAGTCCCGTAATCTGGGGAACCGGGTTCGCGTCTCCGCTCCTCCACATGCAGCTGCTGGGTGACCTTGGGCCAGTCACGCTTCTTTGAAGTCTCTCAGCCCCACTCACCTCACAGAGTGTTTGTTGTGGGGGAGGAAGGGAAAGGAGATTGTGAGCCGCTTTGAGACTCCTTAAAGGGAGTGAAAGGCGGGATATCAAATCCAAACTCTTCTTCTTCTTCTAATGCGGAAGTGTCACACCAAAACTGTCGGAAGTGATGCAGTATAGTTGTGTTACCAATTTCTTCCTTATTATTTGGTGCCCAAAGACTGCAGTTAACCAGTTCATAAGAGCCCTCTTGGTTGTAGCTTTGAATTCTCCAGAATTGAGTTACTCAATAATTGGAGACAATCCCAGTTTTGAGGCACCCAAGATGCTGCATTTTAGACTTCATAGTTTTCTCGAAATCATATGATCCATTCCTTGGAAAATGTGATTCATGGACTGAATATCTGACCAGTTCACTTAATCACCCATTGACTTCCTTTTAAGAACACAGTTTCCCTTGAACTCTCCGTCAAAAAACGTTGGTGTGTTCTTTCAATCTACTGCAAAAAGGAATTATGCAGGAGGCTGTACAGTCAACTCTTCTCAGTGTTTTTATCTTTGCCATTTAGCAGCACAAATCTGTGAAACTAAAATTATATCCGCGTCTCCAATTTAACTTCATTGTAAGCTAAACTTGTACCTTGTTCAACTTTTATACTAACAAGTGCTTTCATTTTGAGTGGATAGTTTGGATGGAAATGCAGCGTTGCAGTGCTAAGCTGCATTCAGTGTGCTTTTTTGGATAGTCCGAGGCTCAATAAAAAATACTTGTTAATCAGTTGTCTCCTGTTTCTTGCCAAAGCTGGAAGGATGAAAACCATCTTGTCAGTTACAAAATGTTGGTACAGTGGTACCTCAGGTTACAGACGCTTCAGGTTACAGACTCCGCTAACCCAGAAATAGTGCTTCAGGTTAAGAACTTTGCTTCAGGATGAGAACAGAAATAATGCTCCGGCGGCGCAGCAGCAGCAGGAGGCCCCATTAGCTAAAGTGGTGCTTCCGGTTAAGAACAGTTTCAGGTTAAGAACAGACCTCCAGAACAAATTAAGTACTTAACCCGAGGTACCACTGTATTAACATGGAGGCAGCCCATTCTTCATCAATAACATCATGTCTATTGATGCTGTAAAGGCTGAACAGGTTCTATTTAACGTATAAGTGGGGCCTGCAGAACAACGTAGCAATAGGTCATCATTTCCTAGCCAACAGATTCCCCTCAGGTCACTCTAATGGAATACACTACCTAACGCAGGGGTCAGAAACCTTTTTCAGCCGTGGGCTGGTACACCGTCCCTCAGACCTTGCGGGGGGGGGGCAGACTGTATTTTGAAAAAAAAAAAAGTGAATGAATTCCTATGCCCCACAAATAACCCAGAGATGCATTTTAAATAAAAGCACACATTCTACTCATGTAAAAACATGCTGATTCCCGGGCCGGATTCAGAAGGCAATTGGGCCGCATCCAACCCCTGGGCCTTAGGTTGCCTAAAGTAAAGTTAAAGGGACCCCTAACCATTAGGTCCAGTTGTGGCTGACTCTGGGGTTGCAGCGCTCATGTCACTTTATTGGCCGAGGGAGCCAGCGTACAGCTTCCGGGTCATGTGGCCAGCATGACTAAGCCGCTTCTGGCAAACCAGAGCAGTACACGGAAATGCCGTTTACCTTCCTGCCAGAGCAGTACCTATTTATCTACTTGCACTTTGAGGTGCTTTCGAACTGCTAGGTTGGCAGGAGCAGGGACCGAGCAACAGGAGCTCACCCCGTTGCGGGGGTTCAAACCACCAACCTTCTAATCGGCAAATCCTAGGCTCTGTGGTTTAACCCACAGCGCCACCCGCGTCCCTACCCCTACCCCTGGCTTAATGCTTAGTGCTCTGGCTCATAAATCTATGAAATCAAGGCAACTGTGGCTCTGGGTATTGTTGGCATCTGTCTGTCTCTAGAGACAAGAGAGTGCACCTCCAGGGCTAGAGTCAAACGACTGTGCTAGCAGCACTGAAGTGACCTTTCTGGGGCACAAGCCTGCGTGGTATATATGGAGGTCCTGGCCTGCCCAGATAACAAGACCACCCCCCTCGACCTCGCTGATGTGGTCTAGATGAAAGGAGAGCAAGACATTATGGTAACAGCTTGGCTGCAGAAGTTGCATCCAACCGTCTTAGCACTGGATTTGTGGGTTTACATCTCAGCTTTTTCTTCCGTCCTGCAAGGCAGCAGAGGTTTAGAATTGCAGCTTTCCATCTCCTAGATGGGCTACTTTCCCAGACTGACAAGCCCCATCTGCCCCTCGCTTCCCTGTAAAAAAAAAAAAAAAGGGTAAAGGTAAAGGACCCCAGGATGGTTAAGTCCAGTCAAAGGTGACTATGGGGTTGCAGCGCTCATCTCGCTTTCAGGCCGAGGGTGCCAGTGTTTGTCCACAGATATCATTCTGGGTCATGTGGCCAGCAGGACTAAACCGTTTCTGATGCAATGGAACACCGTCAGGACCGTCTTAATGGACCTAATGCAACACGAGGTATGACACTATGGTAAATTCAGGGGTAGGCAAACTAAGGCCCGGGGGCCAGATGTGGCCCAATCGCCTTCTCAACCCGGCCCGTGGCTGGTCTGGGAATCAACGTGATTTTACATGAGTAGAATGTGTGCTTTTATTTAAAATGCATCTCTGGGTTATTTGTGGGGCATAGGAATTTGTTCATTTCCCCCCCCCCAAAAAAAAAACATAGTCCGGCCCACCGCATGGTCTGAGGGACGGTGGACCAGCCCCCTGCTGAAAAAGGTTGCTGACCCCTGGGTAAATTTATGGACCTAATAGGTCTATACACAACGCAAAACACTGTTGCTATATGTAGGCTTCATTTTATTTGTTTTTTTATCATATATTTTGGAGATGTACATCCAGGTTGGTTTTTTTCCTTTATTTTTTTGGGGGGGGGCCAAGATAGTGGGGCCCTAAGCTGTAGCTTGTTTAGCTTATACGTAAATCCAGCACTGCTTATATTGTGGGTTTTTTTTAATCTCTTTCCTTTTCTCCTATCTGCCCATCAACTTTTCCTCCTGCCAAAACGATACTCCACATGATGGGGAGAGCTGGTGCCTACGAGGCAATTAAAGGCAAAGTTGTGACACGGTACAAACTTGCAGCAAGGCAGAAAAGCTAGGCAGACAAATGAGTTGCTTCCCTTGCGTCTCCTGTGTGTATGCCTTAAGTAAATGTATTGGGGATAAAACAGATGGGTTGATGTGTATGTGTGAGCAAACTGAGAAACAAGCAGAGCTGAATGTGCTGAGAACTTGCGTCAACTGAAGTTTCTATTTCCTTTGCACATCCGATGAAGCGAGTTCTCTATGAACAAAAGAGGAGTCTGCAGGATCAGGCCCGTGGCTCATCTAGACCAGCATCCTGTTCTCACAGTGGTCCCCCAGATGCCTGCAGGGAAACCAGCAAGCAGGATATGGGTGGGGACAGCATTCTGTCCTCCTGTGGACAGAATCAACTAGTATTTGGAAAAATGCTGCCCCCATCAGTTGACACATAGAACATAGTCATTTTGGCTCTAGTAGTTGCTGATAGCCATGTCCTCCATGAATTTGTCTAGCCTCATCTAGGGGTCAGCAAACTTTTTCAGCAGGGGGCCGGTCCACTGTCCCTCAGACCTTGTGGGGGGCCGGACCATATGGGGGTGGGGATGAAGGAATTCCTATGCCCCACAAATAACCCAGAGATGCATTTTAAATAAAAGGACACATTCTACTCATGTAAAAAAATTCCCAGACCGTCCATGGTCTGGATTTTGAAGGCGATTGGGCTGCATCCAGCCCCTGGGCCTTAGGTTGCCTACCCATGTAATCCCTTCTAAAGCCTCTTGTAGAAACAACTTTATTTCTTTTTTTAAATAAAAACTATGTTTTTCACTATGCATCTTAACATAAAACTATTGTTTTTTAAGTTTTTATTTATACTTTTCTAATTTATACATTTCATTAATTTTACAATCAATTTAAGATTTCAAAGTCTGACTTCCTTCCCACTCTTTCTGTGGTTCCTTTTTAATGTCTTCTGCATATCCAAATTCATTTAATTTGCTCCTTTAATTATCTACTTTAAAATGTACTGTATACTCTTATGAAACTGCAGGTTATTATAATAACCCTGCTAATATCTTTGTTTGGCGCTGTGGGTTAAACCACAGAGCCTAGGACTTGCCGGTCAGAAGGTTGGCGGTTCGAATCCCCGCGACGGGGTGAGCTCCCGTTGCTCGGTCCCTGCTCCTGCTAACCTAGCAGTTCGAAAGCACACCAGAGCAAGTAGATAAATAGGAACCGCTCTGGCGGGAAGGTAAACGGCGTTTCGGTGTGCTGCTCTGGTTCGCCAGAAGCAGCTTAGTCATGCTTAGGAGCTGTACGCCGGCTCCCTCGGCCTATAAAGCGAGATGAGTGCCGAAACCCCAGAGTCAGCCATGACTGGACTGAATGGTCAGGGGTCCCTTTACCTTTTAATTTATCTGTAAATATTCAATAAACCATTTCCATTCTTTCATGAAAAGTTTGTTATCCTGATTTCTTATTCTGCTGATAAGTTTTGCCATTTCTGCATATTCCATAAGTTTTTGTATCCATTCTTCCTTTCCTGCGACTTCTGCTTCTTTCCAGTTTTGGGCAAGTAGCATTCTTGCTGCTGTAGTAAAAGGTAAAGGTAAAGGTACCCCTGCCCGTACGGGCCAGTCTTGACAGACTCTGGGGTTGTGCGCCCATCTCACTTAAGAGGCCAGGGGCCAGCGCTGTCCGGAGACACTTCCGGGTCACGTGGCCAGCGTGACATCGCTGCTCTGGCGAGCCAGAGCTGCACACGGAAACGCCGTTTACCTTCCCGCTAGTAAGCGGTCCCTATTTATCTACTTGCACCTGGGGGTGCTTTCGAACTGCTAGGTTGGCAGGCGCTGGGACCGAGCAACGGGAGCGCACCCCGCCGCGGGGATTCGAACCGCCAACCTTTCGATCGGCAAGCCCTAGGCGCTGAGGCTTTTACCCACAGCGCCACCCGCGTCCCTTAGCGCCACCCGCGTCCCTTTGCTGCTGTAGTAGCATACATAAATAAAGTTCTATACAATTTAGGCAGCTCTGTCGTTATAATTCCCAAAATAAAATCTGCTGCTTCTTCTACAAAAGTTATTTTGAACATCCTTTTCAATTCGTTGTATATCATTTCCCAGTAAGCTTTAACCTTACTACAAGGCCACCACATATGATAAAAATAACCTTCGCCTTTGGGGAAATTTAAGCTTGTTCATTTCATAAAAGTCACATACCGGTACCTCTTGTTTGTAATAAAACCTCAAATTGGTGTACAGAAAGAACGAAACAACCGTTTAAAGCAACTACTTAAAACAATAAAAAATAATTAGAATCAATTAAAACCTGAAAACCAGGCATGTCAACATCCTGCACGTCTGGATAGGCTTCCCAAATCAAAAAATGTTTTTTTAGCAGTAACCAACAAGAGTATTGCAAAGGCGGTAATTGGTAATCATTAAATGGGCACAATATATAGGGCATAATATACAAATGGAAGAATGGACAAAAACTTAGGAAAGTTAATTTAAAATTTACTGGTTGTATATTGTTAAAAGCACATTATTTCAAAATGATGTATCAATGGTATGTTACACCTGCGAAAATGGCAAAAATGTATAGAACAAGCTCTAATAAGTGTTGGAAATTTAAAGAAAAGGAAGGTACGTTTTTTCATATGTGGTGGAAGTTTAAAATAATAAAAAACTATTGGGAAATGATTTATAATGAAATGAAAATGATATTTAAGATAACCTTTGTTAAGAGACTAGAAGCTTTTTTATTAGGCATTTCAGGTGAACACTTGCCAGAAGATAATAAGAAATTATTTATGTATGCTGCAACAGCAGCTAGGATTTAGCTAGCCCAGAGATGGAAAAGTGATGAAATACCAACGAAAGAACAATGGCAAGAAAAACTGATGGAATATGCTGAAATGGCGAAGTTAGCAGAAAGACTTAAAGACAATGACAATAGACTTCAAAATAGACTGGGAACCTTTTATGTTATATCTACAGTAATAATGTAAGGAAATGAACTCACTTGTAGGGTTTGACTAAACACTTAACAATTAACAAAATAAGAGATAAGACAACAAGCAGGAGAAGCGAATGTGTTATGTTCTGAGTTGACTAGGATCCAAAATGCAGCAGTCTGATTGGTCCTAGAACAATAGGATTCAGAATGCAGCTGTTTGATTGGTCCTAGAACAATAGGATTCAGAATGCAGCAGTCTGATTGGTCTGCAGGAGCCACCCAATCCAACTCCGGGTGGAAGTGAATCCACAACCTGATTGGCCTACAGGAGAATCCCAGAATTAGCCAGTCATGTGGGGCCCATTGTGTAAATAATGTATATAAAGCAGACATTTTGGGGGAACTTCCATCCTCCTCACTACTCTGAGCTGAATAAAGAGCATGAAAGCCACACTCGACTCCAAGTATATTTCAGAATGTGTAAGAAACCAGGAGGGGAAGATGGGGAATGTTGTGGGGGAGGGGGTAACTGATAAAATTATTTTGTGATTATATTGTTTGTAAAGGTAAAAGGTAAAGTGACCCCTGACCATTTGGTCCAGTCGTGACCGACTCTGGGGTTGCGGCGCACATCTCACTTTATTGGCCGAGGGAGCCGGTGTACAGCTTCTGGGTCATGTGGCCAGCATGACTAAGCCGCTTCTGGCGAACCAGAGCAGTGCACAGAAACGTTGTTTACCTTCCCGCCGGAGCAGTACCTATTTATCTACTTGCACTTAGGGGTGCTTTTGAACTGCTAGGTGGGCAGGAGCTGGGACCCAAAGACGGGAGCTCACCCAGCCACGGGGATTCAAACTGCCGACCATACGATCGGCAAGCCCTAGGCTCTGTGGTTTAACCCACAGCGCCACCCGCATCCCACATATTGTTTGTAGTGACAATATTAAAAAAGATGTAAAACCCAATAAAAAGTTATTTAAAGGGAAAAAAGGAATATTGCAAAGGCTCCTCCATGGTGTCAATAGGCGGGGAGTTCCAAAGTGCCACCACACTGAAAGATCAGTTTCTTACAAATGCGGAACAAATGTAACAATGCCAAGTTCCACAGATCAAAGTGGTCCAGTGGGCATATATGGAGTAAGGCGATCTGGCAAAGAATAGCCGCGAGATTCAGCTTCCCAGTGCTGCTCAGAGCATTGGTTGGGGCAATGCAGATGAAGGAATTTAAAGTCTTGGGCCGGGATCAACAGTGGTCCCTGCCATGATGCTGCAAAGATCACCGGTGTCAAAGTAATGATTCTCCAACTTCAACTTCATTGGACTGGTCATATTGTGCAGATGCCTGATGATCGTCTTCCAAAGCAACTACCCTATTCCGAACTTAAAAATGGAAAGCGTAATGCTGGTGGTCAACAAAAGAGGTCTAAAGACTCTCTCAAGGCAAATCTAAAAAAATGTAGTATAAACACCAGCAATTGGGAAACACTGGCCTGCGAGCGCTCCAATTGGAGAACAACCTTTACCAAAGGTGTCATGGGCTTTGAAGACACTCGAACTCAGGATGCAAGGGAGAAACGTGCTAAGAGGAAGGCACGCTTGGCAAATCCACACCGTTATCAACTCCCACCCTAAAACCAATGTCCCCACTGTGGAAGGATGTGTGGATCCAGAACTGGCCTCCACAGTCAGTCACTTACGGACCCATTGTCAGTGGCGTAGCGTGGGTTGTCAGCACCCAGGGCAAGGCAAGTAATTTGCACCCCCTAACCCGAGGTAGCCAGGTAGGGGCAGAGAGCTGCGAGTGTGAGCGCGCCCCCCCCAGATGTTGCGCCCGGTGCGGCCAGCCCCCCCTGCACCCCCCACGCTACGCCACTACCCATTGTTAAAACCCTGTTTATGGAAGACAATCTTACTTGGCTATGTATGAGTGATCGCCAAAGAAGAAAAAGAAGAAGAGGAGGAGGAGGAGGCTGGGATCCAGTGGCGTAGCATGGGTTGTCAGCACCCGGGGCAAGGCAAGTAATTTGCGCCCCCTAACCCTAACCCCCAGATGTTGTGCCCGGTGCGGCCGGCCCCCCCTGCACCCCCCACGCTATGCCACTGCTGGGATCCCAGCAGTGCTGGTGCCAACTCTGCCATTCCTGCCCACTCGAGGTCTTTAAAGGGCAGAGGGCTGGTTTCTTTGCAGTTGCTACTTTCAAAAGCCTCGTGGTTTTGCCCGCTCGCTGGATCACAAACACAGTTGTGGTTGTACACAGCAAGGCCTGCTGAGCCTTGGCAGCTGATGTACTTTCAACCCCTTCTGTGGAGCAATGAGATGCCGCTGGCACACTCCCATCGCCTTCCGAGGCAAACCACCACTTTTTGCATCAAAGGCCCGTTGGAAAGCTTGGGAAGCTGGTGGTTGGGGGAAAGTCTTCCACTTTGGCACGGTCGCCTTCCAGCATCCTCACAAGGGAATGATGCCTGCATAACATGAAAAGCGGTTCTATTTACAATCAAACAGTATATCAATTTTGTTAGCTAATTTTTGTTAAATAAATCACAATAAAGCGAAGGAAAGCAGCAAATTTACTGTTTACCTGGCATCTGAGCCTACAGCCCAGGTGTGGGGAACCTTTTCCACCCCGAGGGCCCCTCTGCTAATCCCAGTGCTTTTTTCCTTAAAAATATTTAGGGGTACTCTTACTTTGACTCCAGAAAACCACCATTTTATAGTTCAAATTGGGGAAAATAAATACAATAAATGGACAAAAGTACAAAGATTCACAAAGTGTTTAGGGTTATGCGTACCCCTGCGTCCCCCCTGGAAAAAAAGCACTGCCCAGTCCAATTTATTTTTTTATTGTGGCCTAAGTTTTGGGTGGAGTTAAAGCCCTCTTTATACCATTTCAAACTACTGGGGACTGTAGTTTGCTAAAGGTGTTGGGAAGGGAAACATAGGTCCGTGAGGGCAGCAAATTTAACGAACTACTGTTATGTACTGAAGTTCTTACCCTGGGCCAGCAGGGGGATACTATAGTTTTCACTCAGGTCCACATATGCAAATAAGGGATTGAAAATGATGTGCAGTGATTGGATAGTTACAGAAAGTGGTTACAGTTGTGTTGTAGTGGAGTTCTATATAAGCAGGTTGGCTGAACCCTTCAGTTCAGTTCTGTTCTGACCTGTGAATAAACAAGAGCTGTTTGAAGAATCGCTGTGTCGTCTGATATGTTCACCCACAACTTAACAACTACAGTTCCCAATATCTTTGGGGGGGGCGGGCTATGACAGCGAAAGTGATGTAAGAGTGCATTAAGAGTATGGTGTAGATGCAGCTAAAAGAGACTTTCAGGATTAAAAGGAAGCGGCAGCAGCCTCTGGATTAGGAAGACGGCAAGTGAAAGATTGACAGCAATGAAGAGGTGGTGGAACAATCCAGGATGGGGGACGTTCCTACTGCTGGCCTGCCCAAATAGCACCCCAAAAGCATGAGCCAAGGCTGAATGAATGACCCCCCCAGATCATTTGAAGATCAGGTTTATCTGATGAATTGGGCGCCAATTGGCCAAAGATTCTGCCACAAGAATGTGTGAATCTGTCGGTTCCAGGTTTTATCAGTTTATAAGTTTTCATTTCTCCACATTCCCACCTCAGTTTGAGAGATATATACATATTTAAAGTCCACCTGAAAATCCACCAGCCTTTCAGTGCAAATTTCTCTTGATATACACACTTGTCCGCAATTTTGCCTAACATACACATTTTTTTGCACAGCAATTTCCTGTAACTTAACACAATTGTTGTACGTTATTTTCCCCATTATAGATGCAATTTCAGGCATATGGTACCGAGTGTAAGCACTTTTGTACACATTACTCGGCTTGAAAAATGCCTTGCAAAATTCAGAGAAGTGTGATTTCGTTTGCATGTTGCTTGGGAACCTTTAAGTAGGTTCGCCTTCAAATTTGAACAGCCGAGGGCAATGGGAACTTACTGCCTCCATTAAGTATGCAACAGGATTGCAGCCGTAGGCTTGTAGACATGTCTACTCAGATGTCAGTCCCACTGAATTATATGGGTCTTACTCCCACGTAAGCATTTATGGGATTGCTTACTCCGCAGTCTTATTCTTTGGAGCAGCATTCTTGTCAAGATACGACAAGCGCCCACTATCTGCAATCTCCGGAAACAATTGGAGACAGTTTTGTTCTGACAGGCTTTCCCAGAAACATAAATTAGTATTTACCATAAGTGAGGGTTTTAATATTGTTTTAAATTTGTTTGTTGTTTTAACCTGTTTTGAACTATCTAACATAGAAGCCACCTTGAGATGGTGAGTTGGAAGGCAGTTAATAAAACGGAGATGATAATAATAAAATAATGGTGATAATAATAGCTGAGAGGAACACACAGAATTCCGTGACTTCATTTTTTTCAGAGCAGGAGTGATGATGTCATTTGTCATTTATACAACTTTAACAGTCATGGGTTCCCCCAAAGTTTCCTAGGAACTGCAGTTTGTTAAGGGTGCTATTACAATGCACATGCACCCATAACAAGCTACAGTCCTGCAAATTCTCCATGAGTGTGAAAGTGGAATAAAAGCAAGTAAGTGAGGTGATACTGAGGCTAGCATAGGGAGCTAAGGAAGAGAATGGAGACAGTGAACCAGAGGCTAGAGACTTATTTCCTTTTCTTTGATGGGGTCCTTACTTCATGCTAGCAGTTCAAATGCTATCCTGTCTTTGCAAGGGAGTTTCCATGTCTAGTTAACAGCTAATTAAAGTTTTAAGCGGCTGAAAGTCTTTTGTCAAAGCTCAGGTGTGTCTCACAAGCCCAAAGGATGCAGTCAGGACTGTCAGCACCACTGAGTTCAGCACAAACAATACATTCAAGGGAGGGAACGTTCTTTCATAAGTCGTATTGGGAAATGATCCAAAATGAATTGAAAAAAAAATGTTTAAAAAACTTTTTCCCAAAAAACTTTCCCCCCAAAGCCAGAGTCCTTTCTGTTGGGGATGATTCAGACTGAAATTCCCAGGTGTAAAAAAAAGGTGATTTATGTATGCCACTACTGCGGCCCATGTTTTGTTAGCCCAAAAAAGGAAAACGAGCGAGGTCCCAACCAAAGAAGAATGGCAATTTAAGTTGACAGAATATGTGCAGCTTGTAGACTTAACAGATAGAATAAGAAAACAAGAAGAACATACGCTTAAAGAAGATTGGAAAACGTTTATTGACTATATGGGAAATTATTCTGGAAAGCTGAAAACGTTGGCAGCATTAAGATAAATTCAACAGTGTAAATAAGTTTTGATGGATGCAATAATGGAATGCTGGATCGTTTAGCAGTTTTTGTAAAACATGTAGGGGTTTATGGTGTGTAAAATGAACCATGGAAAGAGAAGAAGGGAAGTCATTGATAACCTTAAGGATGTAAAATGAGTATTTTAAATTGTAAAACAGAAAATTTAATAAAAATTATTTTAAAAAACCCGAACCATACATTCAAGAATGGCACTTATTCCGATCCTAATAATTTGAGTTTAATGCCATGTGCTGTTCTTTGGTGTGTGGATTTGGGTGTGAATAATAGCGGATCAGTAGAGCTGCCTGCAACTTTTGGACTCTCCTTGGGGCTACTGGGGGTCCAGAACCCCAACTTTTATCCCCACGCCACTGTTAGTGACCTCACAATACGCCTCTCCCCTTCTCCAGCGAGAAATCTCCTTTCTTTCCAATGTCACAGCACAATCCTAACCCATGTTTTTTTTAAAAACTCGGAAATAAATCTCGTGGGTATCATCTCTAGAGACATCATTTGTGCCTGGCAGGGTCGTTGTGCGGATGCAACACAGCGCTTTACAACAGAGGAAAAGAAGGAGGGAGGGAAAGAAGGAAGGTCTCTGCCCCAAAGCGCTTTCATTTCAACATTAGGAGAGACGCAACGAAAATAGAAGGGTTGTGTGACTTGACAACAACTTCGATAAAGCTATTCCAGGCTCCTCAAAGGACGAGTCTCCTTCCAGACTGAGGGGAATAGCCTGGCTATGGGGCGCAGGATGAGCATAACTGTGGGCTCATCGAAACCATCCTAAGCGGCTGCAGGAAAGGGACCAGATCCTCTTCGCCTTGGGCGGAAGGATATATCTATAGCTCCCCTCAGAAACAAGTGCCCCCCTTCAAACTCAGCAACCCCCCAAACCCCGCACTTTTTCCGACACCCCCCCCCCTTGAGAAGAAAATGAGCCCCGTGCGCGTTTTTATTTTTATTTTTTTGACGGGGGGTGGGAACTTGAAGAACGGAATAAAAGAAAACGCGGTCCACAGAGGGGACTATTTGCGCTTCGGAAAGACCCCCTGCCGTCGCGCCGCCTTCGCTCCTTTTTAGACAAGCTATCTATTTCCGATTTTATTTTTGTTGGCCTGAGGGGCGGAGGGATTTTCCGAACGGGGTGATAGGGTCCGGGAGCCTGAGACAAGAAAAGGGAGCCGGGGGTGATGGAGCAGCGGCTTTCGGAACGGGGGTGAGGGAAGGGGGGGGGCGGTGAGCGGCGCGCCTGCGCAGTCCGCGCCCTCGCCTGCCTGCCTTCGCGGAGCAGCCAAACCCCCACCTCCCCTTGCGCGCGCGTGTATATGTGTGTGTGTGTGGGGCGCAGGCAGCGGCTCCCTTCTCTGCCGCCGGACCCACAGCGTGCCCCCTCCCACACCCCCTCCCCTTTCCTTTCATTTTTTTTTATAATTTAAACCTCAGGAGCCTTCCTGCGCTTCTCTATCTCTCTTTATTTTTGGGAGTCCCCCCCCTTTCTTCCTCTCTGAGAGGGCTGTTTCCCCCCCCCTCAAACCCCCACAATGGCTCAGATACTCCCCATAAGATTCCAGGAGCACTTTCAGGTGAGCAACTATTTGGGGGTGGGGTGGGGTGAGGGGAAAGGGATCCCCCCCATCTTCCTTCCCCCCCTCCCCACTCATTTCAGCCTTGAGGGGATGGGGAATGGAGGGGAAAGGGTGGGTGGGTGGCTTGCGGCCTAGTGTGGCGGTGGGCTTCCCCCCCCCCCACCTGGGGGAGGGGTTTGAATGGGGTTGAGGGGCGGGAAGACTCCTTAGAAAAGGGCGAGGGGTTCCCCTCTGGGGGGGTGGGATGGGGTGGGGAAGAGGGCGAGAGAGAACGAATTGTGGGGCAGGCAGGCATGTCTCGGTTGGTGGGTTTGGGGTTGGGGGCTCTCATATTTCGTTTTTATAACCTTTTATTGTTTGATAACCTTTTATTGTTTCCTTTTTATAACCCTTTATTCATTCCTCCTTCAGGCAGGATGGCGCAAAGCCTGCCCTGGCTTTTAATTTGGTGCTTGGGGAATGGTGGTGGGGAACATATATATATTTATATAGAAGACACACACAGATATATATACACACACACACACACACATGCATATTGGAAAATCAGAGTCGTGCTCTTCATTTCAATTATTTTGCCCTTGTTGCACCTGATTCTGGCTTGGTGAGGTTTCCTAGTTTTTGATGGCAGCCTTTTGCGGGTATTTGTGCAGAGTCACTGGCTGCCTGAATGACTGACTCTCCTCCTCCTCCCCCTCTCTCTTTTTTTGGTGTGTATGGAGAGGGAGGCTCCGAGTTGCTTGTCTGCATTACTACACCATAAGGAATATTTGTGGGGAAGGGAGTGCAGAGAAGGGCATCTTCACATTAGAGCATGGAAAACGGGCCGCACCTGCGTCCCTGCATTTCTGTTTTTGTTTTTTTTCGGCCGATCCATCGGTTTTGGGGTGGTGGCCACGGCTTGTGTTTGGGAACCTCTGAGCCCTGCAAAAGGATCTGCAAGATGAGGAAGGATTGAGCAAATAGATTGCATCTTGTTCCTGAGAACGGCAGGGCTCTGAAAATCTGTTCCCTTCTACTTCTGTCTCTTCTGGAAGCATTCCTGATGCTACTTTAAAAACAAGAACACAACGCTACTCACTTGGAGGATGGGCTGCTTTAAGGAAATTGATCCCAGTCTCAAATAGTGAGGCAAAAGACTGCAGATAGTTACGGGAAAGAGCTGCTTTTTGGGGTGGGGGGAGGAGAGAGAGATTGCTCTGAATCAAGTGTAGGGGGAAGTGTTTGCTTAAGAAAAGGCAGTTTATGGCAGGAATTAAAGGAATTCTCTAAATGAATGAGAGAACAGGAAGTGGACTTGGCAAATGCTCCCTCCTTTACCCCTCCCTTCCCCTCTTAGGACAGAGGCATCCATTTCAAAATGTGAACTGCCTGGTGACACCATGCCTTTTGTCAGTGTTTAGTACTGTGTGCTGAAATTTAAATTTCTCATTTAGTGTTGTTTAAACATCTTAGGTTTCCCCTAGTGAGTGGTATGAGCTAAGTGCTTCATAGTTCCTAGGCACACAAGATGTAGTTGTATTACGCACTTGGTCCTATAGACATTTCTCCATATAGCTGAGTAACAGCAAAAAAATACCGTAAAAATGAAATTGGGGTGTGGGGAGTAAGCTTAATGACTAAGGGCTTGTTAGTCGGGTACGTGTTGACTTGGAAGTAAGTCACTGTGTTCAGTAAGACATATGCCTAGGATTGCAGCCTTAATATGCTCCCAACATTTGTACTCCACATGAGTTAAGTCTCAGATTTGGATTCACAGGAAGTATTAGTTGCACATAAGAATCACATTTCTATTCAGCTTGACTTTCCAGTAGATTCCTTAACACTACAAACCACTTTGATTCTATGGCTATCTTCAAACTTTCTTTAAAAATTCTTCTGATTTAATTCAATCATTGTTCTTCAGCTAATTGCCTTCCAGATTCCTTTTTCAGTCAATTTCACATCCTGCATAATTTCTTCAGTTTCATTAGCCGCTGGGCTTTCTGGTCCTTCAGCTTCCCAATATTTATTTCAGTTATGTCCCTCTGTTCCTCCAAAGAGTTCCAGATGGTGTACATAGCCCCTTCCCCCTCTCCATTTTATTATCACAGCAAGCCTGTGAGGTGGTTAGACTGAGAGATGGTGGCTGCCACAAGGTCACCCAGTGAAGTACATAACTGAGTAGGGATTTATATTTGGGTCTCCCCAGTCCTAACCTGACTCAACCACTACATTGTACTATCTGGGACCTGTGCAATGTTTTAACTTAGCTGAACTTGCACAAGCCATAACACCAGCTTGGTCAGTGAGTGATGGAAACATCACTGCCATAAGTGCAATAAAGAATAAGCTGTACTTTAGTTTTGAACATGAGTGACTGCACTAAATACTGATTGGTCACTGCTGTAACAAGACAGTGTTACGCTGGCATTCCATATATAAAGGGAAAAGGTTCAGACTCGAAATACTGGATTTCTGTATATTAACCAGAAACAAGCTGCAGGTATAGTTTTAGAAGGGCTTGGAGTACTGACAGATTGGTGTGTATGGTGTTGGCATCTCTCAGTATCTTTCTTTCTTTGTGGGGTAAATAACATAAACAATTTTCTGAATGGGTACTCTGGGTATTCTGTTGTCCCACACAACTTCCTGGGAGACTTTCAGATCATCTACAAAGTTTTTTTTTGGGGGGGGGGAAGCAGACCAATTTATTATCATGTAGGCTTGGTATTTAACCTTTTACTTGCGTTTCAACAGAAAATGAGATAACTCTTTTAAAATTACATTTTAAAACTGTATTTTAACTGGAAGATAATATAGTTACAAGCACTCTTAAAATAGACTCCAGAATCCCTCAAGTTGGTTGTTGTTTTGTTAGACAACTTGGTGCAATATGTAGAGTGAATTATATCAATCTGTGGGGCGTTTGCCTACCTTCTTGAGTTGTAATTCCACAGATCCTTATTGATTAGCCCAGGGATGGGGAACATGTGGCCCTCCAGATCTTATTGGACTAAAACTCCCATCATCCCTGACCACTGGCCAAGCTGGCTAGGGGCTGATAGGAACTGTGAGTTCTGGAGGGTCACAGGCTGACCATCTCTGGCTTAGAGATGCCATTGCCAATCATACTATTAAAAGGTGCTATACAGAATTTCATATGTAAACGAAGCCATTGAAATATCCAATACATTTTACTGTAACATTAATTACAAAAAAATCCCCACTCATTTACTGTTTAACTCAACACTTTAATAACAGAGTTGACAATCCCCTACTATCTGACATTCTTCATCTTTCTTCACTATTGAAATCTTGCTGGCGATCATATGGGATTTTGCCCATTTAATAAACAAAACAGCAGATAGAATGATAGCCAAGTCAAATATGATCTGGTTTGTCAGCAGAAAGGCCAGTAAGTCCTCTCCCAGTCGAACCTCTTTCCCACACTCAGTGACTTTGCCTGTCCAGGGCAATTATATAGACTGTACTGTTAAAGGGGTGTCACTTTGAACTGCCCTAATGTAACCGAATAGTTTGTCTTATGCAATCTTGCCAGGAAAATTACTCTTGCACACTTTGGATAGATAAGTTTGGTTCTGTATGGTAGAAGAAAACTCTTGATACTCAGCTTTAGGTCTTTATATATTGATCTCTGCCAATAACTCATAAACCTAAATCCATGATACACCGCCTTATCAGGCCCAAAACTATGTATGTTTGTTTTCCTGGCTAGCTTTGATATTCTGGCTGCTTCGTGGCTGCCCATTTGTTTTGGATAATATAATCCAGTAATAGTCCTACTATTTACTAAAGATGCCAACTTCAATAGATTAGCTTTGTCTCTTAACAGAAAGGATGACATACCTTATGGTACTCAGTTATTGATTTTGAATGGATCCAATCTTCTTCAGATCCATATTACCCCAAAGCTGTGCTCCGTGGAGCAGCTGACCCACAACTTTTGCCTGAAAAAAACATTTTTGAAGTATATGTGGAGCTGAGTATTTGCATTTTTGTTTCTAGATCATGGTGTAAGAGGGAAATCAAAGTACAGGCAACTCCTCACTTGTGCACAATCTATTTGAATGTGACTGCTCACATGTGTGGGAACACAAGGCTTGCAAGGAGACCCTCCCCGGAGCCTGAAGAGGACAGAGAAGAGAGAGGTGCTTTGTTTTGGATGCTTGGCCTACCTGCCTAACAGCTGATGCGTGGGAAAGTGCCTGCTGCTGCTGCACTACCCTGTATGTCAGCTGCTAGGTGGGAAGGCTGAACAGCCTCAACAAAGCCCTGCTGTGCCTCTGGCTTGCGAGGAGACCATCCCCAGAGCCCAAAGAGGGCCATCTTGTGAGCCACAAGGACCCTCCAGGGTGTTCCCCACTTGCATACATTTTGCTTATGTGCAAGGGGCCCCTGATTGTAACCTCCACGTAAGTGGGGAGTCACCTGTAATGACTATGCTGCTCTTCAGTGATTGAAATCAAGTTCCAATTCATTCAGAGGATGTAGCATAGGCACGGAGAAAGCTATGAATGCCATGGTACTTTAGTTTGGTTGTGCTGATTTTTGGAGAGTCATGGAAGAGCTAAACCTCTTCAAAAATTAAATGGAAACGCGGAAGAATATCCTGTTTGTCTGATTAAAATAGTTTGTGATGTTTAATTATTACTTTTGTGAAAGCCTGGCATAAGTAACAACTGCATGCCAGCATCTACTAGCATTCCTTGAATTTCTGATGTTTAGATCAGGTAGCCTACCTGTGAGATGAGTTGTCTAAGACATTCCTGAGACAACATGCAAGGTTATGGTCTTAAGGCAAGAACCTTGGTGCATAGCGCTGAAAGCATTTTAAGTCTGCCAGCATCTTATGACAAAAATGCCATGAGCACACCTACACATTCTTCTAGATGAGTAGCTGGCAAATCATTATCTGAATAGAACCCCTCACTGACAGAATAATTTCCTAAGGAGAATGCAGTCGTGCTGAAAGTTCAAGGAGCAGCACCAAGGCTTCAAAACTGACTTCATCGATTCTCTTCATCAGTTCCATCCAGTTGTGCAGGAACAAATAGCTAGTTGAAGTCCAGGAAATAGTTTTGATTTACCAGTTTTCTGGCAATTTTTTCTCACTAATGGTTGTGTAGTAGCAAACCACTTACTTTGCATGGGCTTTGTTAGTAGGTAACAGCCAGTGTCAGAAACTGAGATATGAAAGCTTGGAGCTAAATAGCACTTTAAACATAGGTTATGGGCGCAACAATGGAATGTCTAGGCGTGCTTTTTTTTAAATACAGTATAACGAAAATAAAAAGCTGAAAATGAATGAATTGCAGCTAAAATAATATGTTCATTTTTAACATGGTCTAGTCCTTCCCCTGCCCAGCCCCATATATTTTTAAGAGAGTCTCTTCTCCAGTCTTCAGAGAGTAGCTGTAAGTGGGGAGGCAGAAAAAGGTCCTCCTTTTCTTCTACTCCGCAGTTTTAATCTGAAATCTTAGGTATAGTACTGCGTCCAGAGCTCAGAAACTGCTTGTGCTAATGAAATTCCCTGTTGCATAATAATAATAATAATAATAATAATAATAATAATAATAATAATAATAAATAATAATAATTTATCCCCAGCCACTCTGGGTGGCTTCCAACAAAAGATTAAAATACAATAGTCCTTCAGATATTAAAAGCTTCCCTAAACAGGTATGCCTTCAGATCCCTTCTAAAAGTCTGGTAGTTATTTTTTCCTTTGACATCTGGTGGGAGGGCATTTCACAGGGCTGGCGCCACTACTGAGAAGGCCTTCTGCCTGGTTCCCTGTAACTTGGCTTCTCACAGTGAGAGAACTGCCAGAAGGCCCTCAGCGCTAGACCTCAGTGTCCGGGCAGAATGATGAGGGTGGAGACCTAAAACATTGCGCCTAGAACATTGGGAGTTTTGAACACTGGTAACAGCTAAGCCCATTAACCATGGTTTACTGAACTATCCTGTGAATACAGCCTATTTGCTCCAACCTTACTCGAATGGGGAAGAAAACTACAAATGGCTGGCTTAGCATTACATCTGAACCCATGCTTGTGGTTTGTTTTGCCCAGGCAAGCCACATCTGGGAAGTGACCAAGAAACCATTGCTTCCTGCTTGTGGTTTGTTTAGGCATAACAAATCAGGGTTTTAACTTAGTGCTTATGGTATGTCTCCCCACTCAAGACGAGAAGTGTGAAGCAGCAGTACTCAGGCTGCATGCACACGATAGTTCAGTTAATTCCTTGAAGCTGCACATGGAGACAGCCAGAGTGACCCCAAAGTACATGTTTACTTGCATTCCTATATTGGAGTATTTGCTGCCTATCATAATTGCACATAATTCCCACTGGAAATTGGGTACGTGAATAATATAGGAAGGGATAAAATCTGCCTGTATAGAATCTCTTCTTCTGTATGGGGGGTATTCCTTTTCCTACATATGAACATTAAATGCAATTTTAAAAAAGCAGCCAACACCTTGACTAAAGAAGCCCCTTGTGTACTGCTGTAAATGTAATGTGGCCTCTTCTCCTCCACCCCCAGTCCCTCCAGTTGTGTATCTCCTGCTGTATCCGGAGAGCTCACCTTGCTGCAGTGTATCTAAAACATAATCTCAAGGAGACTTTGATTCTGTGTTCTTCCTTCCCTAAGCTTCACTCAGGCTTCTTCACATTTACTCAGAAAATAAAAGTGCAGTGCTTCTCCTGAAGATGCTCACTCCTTCACTTAGAAGACTCTGCAAGAGTACAGAGTTGGTTGTGAAGACCACTTCTCTGCTACACAATAGTAAAAAGGATGGTCTTAATTTAACCTTCAAGACAGTTTGGCCTTCAAGACTGTGTGGCTTGGTGTGTAGGGGAGAATTCCATCCTGATCTGCTAACCATGGCTAAAATGTGCTTGCAAAGTATGGTTTGGGCTACCTGTGATTTTGTGTTACATGTGCTGAAGTTCTTGCTAATCGTTGAATAATCAGAAACTGAAGAGGGAGGTGTGGGAGATGACTAGATATGTCTGGCTGTGGTTGCAGGCATAGAGGTTTGAAGAATAGTTGTTCATTCCATCCCCCAGCACAATGACTGATCAGACTTGGCTTTATCTTTGAATAAACTTGAAGCCTTGCAAGCGCTTCAGAGGGAATGACCTTTGTTTGGGGGCAGCTTGACAGGCCCTTTTGAGAGTTAAGTTTTTCCACCACTACCACCCCAGGCAATTGCAGGGGAAAGGCTGTAATAACGGGAGATTCTCTAATTTTCTTCACTGGGATGAGGCAATATGTTACAGAATAGTGGCAAGCTTTTCACCTCTCCACAACTCTTCATCATGCAAGGTGTTACACAAAATAGGGGTGGAGAAAATAAAGAAGCTGTAGTAGAAAAAAGGAAGCTGGATGTTGCAGCTTTAAGACCAGTTTTTAGAAGCTCTGTACATTTTTCAGTTACTTCAGTTGTGGAACACTCTACATCACTGTGGAATACCTTGGGCAAAAAGGTTCATGACTGAATTGGAAAAGAAAAGTGTGTATAATGGAGAAGTGTCCAAATATTTACAGGTCTGTGAAAAGAATAACTATTGCAGTAATTGCTCTCTTTGCAGTTTCCCCTGGGGATTACTTGGCCTTTTATCTATCTTTGTCAGCTAGTAGAATATTGGTAGAGTTACAGAGCTGGTCTGACTACAGAAAAACTTCATTTAATAGGAACACCGAGGGGCGGATATAAAGTGACCTGCCCAGAACATTGAGCCAGATTAAAGGCCCCCTTAGGGTCTTCAGATTTCCACCTTTCTGAAAATAGCTTATATAGATACCTTCCCATGCTTCTGCCATTGCTACTGAAGAATCTAAGACTCTTCATGTTTGTGAATGTGGAACACAGACGCTGCAGGATCTGATTGTCACCTCTAGTCAGCCCAATTAGGGCTGTACAAGATTGAATGATCTCTGCAGGACTATATGAGATTGAATAATCTCTGCAGATTTAAAGATGGTACAGAAAGTATACTGATGTGTTTGTGGGCAGGACTTGAAAATTTCACGAAAGCTGTACCAGATAAATCAGAAGGGACTGTTTTGATAGTAGCCCTTATTTCATACAAAGGTGTGATCAAACTTTTAGTTGTGGAATTACTTCTCTTTTGGGTGGGGTTTGTGTGTAGGTGGTATGCAGAAGGAAACACTTTGAATTATAGAAGGGGTAATACAACATTTCTATTAGCTGCTATTTTTATGCCTATTACAAACCGTTTCCAGTCATGTCTCATGAGAACAGCATGTAAGTGCAGTAAAAACTGCCTGTTGATGTAAGAATGGAACGTTCCCATAACTGGATGGCAAATAAATATGGCAAGGGGTAACCTCTTCTTGCTTATTTGGTGTTCCATTATAAAACTTGGAAATATGTTTGTCTCTCTCAGTAAACAGTTTGCTTATGTGCTGTATATACACTGTGCTCAAAGCTGCTGACAGAAAGCAGACAAATACAATGAGCACAGTATTTTAGATACTGTTTTTAGGCCCCCTTTCATTCCATAGGATCCATGGGCAGTGTATACAAGATATAAAAACAATGCAACATCAAAACATTGCAAACAGGACACTAAATTCAGCAGCAGTCATAAAATAAAAGTGAAGCTTTAGATGTAACTCGGATGCCTGGGTAAAAACAGAAATTCATCTTTAACTCATGCTGGAGAATTGGCAAAGAGGGAGGCAGCCGCATTTCAAACAGTAGGTAGTTTCACAAGCAGGTGCCACCACAGAGAAGGCCTCCTGTGTCACTACACAATGGACTTCACCCTGAGAAAAGACAACTCATCAGATATCAATGCTTAAGTTAGCAGATATGGGAAGAGACACTCCTTCATGTATTTGGGTCCCAAGTCTTGTCAGGATTCAGCTTCAGTTCACTGGCTCTCATCTAGCACCTGTACAGCTTCTCCTGATATTAAGATCATGTTGGGTGTTGGCAACATATTGATGAACTTATACTTCAAATCTCTGAATGACTTCACCTGGTGGCTTTGTACAGATACTAAACAGCATGGGGGACAATAATAATAATAAATTTTTTTTTTATTTATATCCCGCCCTCCCCAGCCGAAGCCGGGCTCAGGGCGGCTAACAACACTAAAACAGTACAACATTATAAAAACATAAAAAGTAATTAAAATCAAAATTGATGGCAACCATAAACTAAAGTTTTGTAAAGATTGCCAAAGGAGGGAGTCGGGCTGCGCCCTGAACAAAGGCCAGGTGGAACAGCTCTGTCTTGCAGGCCCTGTGGAAAGATGTCAAGTCCTGCAGGGCCCTTGTCTCTTGTGACAGAGCGTTGCACCAGGTTGGAGCCGCAGCCGAAAAAGCCCTGGCTCTAGTTGAGGCCAGCCTAACCTCTCTGTGGCCTGGGACCTTCAAGGTGTTTTTATTTGAAGACTGTAAGTTCCTCTGTGGGGCATACCAGGAGAGGCGGTCCCGTAGGTACGAGGGTCCTAGGCCGTATAGGGCTTTGAAGGTTAAAACCAGCACCTTAAACCTGATCCTGTACTCCACTGGGAGCCAGTGCAGCTGGTATAGCACTGGATGAATGTGATCTCTAAGCGAAGACCCCGTAAGGAGTCTCGCTGCGGCATTCTGCACCCGCTGGAGTTTCTGGGTCAGTCTCAAGGGCAGCCCCACGTAGAGCGAGTTACAATAATCCAGTCTGGAGGTGACCGTCGCGTGGATCACAGTGGCTAGGTCAGGGCGAGGTAACACTCTGGATTCCACAGCATAAATACCATGGAATTGAGCAGCAGTTTCACAATGCTACTCTCTGGTTGCAGTCCTGCAGAGAGGGTCAAGTCTCTCAACCCACAAACCTGCCTCAGGAGGATACAGTGGTCATTGGTTTCAAACGTCACGAAGAGATCCAGGAGAATCAACAAAGGTTGTACTCCTCCCATCTGTCTCCCAGAACACTTCATGAATTGGGGTGATCAAGGTGTCAACCCCAGATTAAAGTGAGCCTAGATATTCCATTTTTTTCTACCACCCCTCCCACAGAGAGGCATCTCCCCCACCCCCAGGCTCACAATAGCCATATTAAACATTAGAATACTGACAATATAATATGGACAATTGGAACATTAAAAATTAAATCCAGCAATTCATATTAAGAGGTCTAAGGGTAAGATGTATATCCCAGATTGCAGCAAAAGAAAAAGATGAAACAGACAAAATAAAAAATCTAATGTGAATATGACAAGCTAAATTTAAGAACTTGCAAGCCCATACCTTCCTTATCCTACTCTCTCAACGGGATGTTGGAGAAACTTACTGGGGTGTTGGAAAAACTTTAAATTGATTAATACAGCACCTCTAATTTGCTGCAACTTGCCTGCTTTCCAGCTATCAGTTCCTCTCATTTTTAATGCATGTTTTGCTGAATAATTTTAGAAAGAAATAATCATGCTCAAGGGCTTAGTGGGTCCTTCTTTTGCTTTTTGTTGGACTTCTGTGTGTTGATGGTTCCTGGTTCACAGTTAACTGTGATCAGTTTACTGTTGTCTAAAGCTAAATATCTTAAGTAGACAATCTTCAGTAGAAACTTTTGAGTCTCGTGCAGCTGACAAACGTACAATGTCTCTGGCTGGTTCCCCACAGCAAAATGCTTGAAAATGGTTGTCTTTATTGGGGGAAGGATCATAGCTTAGTGGTTGAACATCTCCTTTGCATGCAGAAGGTCCCAGGTTCAGTCATTGGCATCTCCAGGTAGGGCTGGGGAAGACTCGCTGCCTGAAGCCCCAGAGAGCTGCTGGTGCTCAATATTGGCAGTACTGAGCTAGATGGACCCAGTGGTTTGACTCTGTACTAGCAGGTTCCTGTCTTTCTAGGACAAGTCTACAGGGTTGCTGACGGAAAACTTAAAGCAAGGAACTTCCTCTGTCCCATTCACTGAATGGATTTAAAATGAGGAGTACTGAAGTTGCACACAGGCCACAACATTCTACTTCCTGTTGGTGCGGATAAACTTGCTTCAGTGTATAGACTTGCTATACACTAAACATGTTGCCATTTATGGCATACAATCCAGCTAATAAACGCTGGAATAATAAATATGGGGAAGATTAGCACAATAGCTTGGGAACGTAACCCTGCAAAAACATTCTTTCAGCAAGAATGTGAATGTCATGTTTGTTTGAGATGTGCAAGTTGCTATGAAATCTGGAATAAAGCAACTAGATTGAGCAAAACTAGAAATGTTGAACCCTGCTTCAATATTGGGGGAATTGGTACCATGTGATATAGTGTATAACGGAGGGTTTCCATGCCAGAGATGCCAGTGGCTCTGAGTCAATATATGTTAACAAACTGCTCTGGTAACTAGGAATCTATTTCCAGAGAGGTGGCTGTGTTGACGCTCTGTTGAAGCAAAAACAGAATATTGTGGTACCTTAAATAAACAACATGTTAAAAGATTTAACAAATGAATTGTATCATCATCTTTCATGGTCTCGCATCCACTTCACCAGAGAAGAGCACAAGAAGAGCTCTGCTGGATCACACCAAAAGCCCATCTAGCCCTCCAACCTGTTCTCACAGTGACCTACCGGTTGCTTATGGGAAGTCCACAACCAGGTCCTTCGCGCATTTGATGAAACGGGTGCCAGCCCACAAATATTTATGACCTAATTCATTTGTTAAGTATTGAAGGTGCCACAAGACACTGCTTTGTTCTAGTAGGAATTGGTTGGATCTGGTCCTTGGTTTGAAGAGAATGTTGACTACTATTTCACATATAATGTAGCCTTCATTACGTTTACTCAGGATGGGGATAAGATGGAGATAGTAGCCAGGTTTATGCAACACGCAGTGAGGATTCATGGAGGCTATACAACACTGACTTAAGTGTTAGATGAAGGCTGTTGGTTGGTTGGGTTTTTGGCTTTTTTTGGTGAGTGGTTTTTCTGTATTGAACCCTACTGGAATCTTGTACATATGTCAATAACGGTTTGAGAATCTGACTACTATTAATTTCACTGGGTGCAAGCTATGCATCCCACCTACAACTGGTTGTTAAAAATGTAAATAGTCAATGGGCTGGGTTGTGAACATGGTGCATAGTGAAGCAGTCCCATGAACACTGCAAATCTTTGCATGGATATACCTGATCCATATTCACAAATAGCTTATCTGCCCCTACATCTAATGTAATAGAGTAGTTCTTGAAGGTTTAAGTGAGCCACACTGTGAAGAAACACCATGATCACCGTGAGTTGCCTTCTGATCACAAAGATATATGTAAAACCTGTGTAGTCAACTGCTCCTAATACCACTTTCCCCAGAGAGAAGTGTCTGTTCTACGAATAAACAGTGATGACATGGTGGCATTTTGCCACGTACAGATTTCCCCGCCAAGCAGTCCTTGTCTGTGGTCATGCAAGGTTTTTACCAATACTTTTCTTTTTTTTTACAGCTCCAAAATCTTGGAATTAATCCAGCAAACATTGGATTCAGTACCTTAACAATGGAATCCGATAAATTCATATGTATTCGAGAAAAAGTTGGTGAGCAAGCTCAGGTTGTGATCATAGACATGAGCGATCCAACCACTCCTATCAGGCGCCCAATCTCTGCAGAAAGTGCCATCATGAATCCAGCTTCTAAAGTAATTGCTCTGAAAGGTAAGTTTTATTTTCTTTGCATTGTCTTGGGAGGATTGTTGTCCAGCAGCACATGTATTGGTTCTGCTTTGAACCCGTGTGCAGTATGTTAAGATTTGGTTGCATTTTGGTAACCATTGTATCAGTCAGGGAATGCTGTAAATAATGGGATTGAGTTGTACTAGGAATGAAGTGGCTTGGAAAGTTTGCTTAATGTAGGACTTGTCAAAGCAAATTATTAGGTTAATTTTAAGATGGCACTGCTATTGTACAGTAAGCTTTGAATTATTTTTTTTCAAGGCTGGGAAAATCAATAGGCACCACCAATTCCAATACCTCTGGGTATCTTTTCCAGCCAAGTACTGCTTTTTCAGGGCAGTATTTTGGGGTGGCAGGGAAGGCAAGCGTCTACTAAATAAAGCTTGGATTGTGTTGCATGTTTGGTTTAAAGTCCTAAAACTGAAAAAGTAAAGCTTCTGTTGCAGCTAGTCCTAGAAGCTATGTGATTTTCCAGACGCTGCCTAATCACCATGTAAAAATATCCATACCCAAGCAGATGCAAAAACTCATTGGTGTCTAATATATAAAATGGTTTCACTTTCACTGACTGTGTACTTTCTTTCCTGCATTCTTGTCTTAAAACAGATGGTGAGTTAACTTTGTACTGACACACTTCATGTTTAATAGTTTTGGAATGGTCTCATCTCATAAAAAGTACTAAATTCTGCAGGAGGCAATTTGGCATGTCACTTGTAGAGAGAATTGTAATCTAGATGCTAAAATTTTGAGTTTGGGCAAACGAAACTATTTATCCTCCGAAACCACTTGTGACTTGATGGTAGTAACTGTACCAATAGATGGTTAAACCCAGTCTTAACCACAGTACAGTTAACTGACAAAATCAAGTCGCAATACTTTTATGAGAGACCTTTGCTGGCATGGTGTCTTGTGTGCTAGTCACTTCTTTTATTTTAATTGTGGTACTTGGTCTTAAAAGTCCATGGCAACGCTCGCAGGGGTCCACGATGCTACTTCAAAAATTGGCTTGCATTGAAAATCTGTGAACAGCTCGGAAGTACGTAGGCAGCTGCCACTTAGAATGCCCATGCTCACCAAAACACCTTGTTGGTAGCAAAGGGCTGTGAGTGGACAACATGGGACTAATAACCCCGGTGTTAACTTTGACATAGTACACTTTGATTCAGTACACACACAGTGCTTTAATTCTAATTGTCTTGGCCCCCTGTGAATCAAACTCTTGGCCAGAAGAGCTAATATTTTGTGATATCCCTTGACATAACTACCTAATACACTATTTTGTTGCTGTGTGCTAACCCCAGAGATGCAAGTAACTGAACATAACTTAGTGTCTCATCTCCTCCCTCAATCTCCATCAAGAGCTCTTGCAGCATTACCCAGCACTTCCCACTTTCTTCTTTAAAAGAGTTTTCAGAAATAAAAGTGTTCAGATGAGTGGCCATGACAGCACATAATTATTTAGGAGGAGCAGTAACAGGGTTATAGCTTGCCCAGAAACCTATTACCCCAACAGAAATGGAGACCGACTTGTATTAAAATGTGTAGGAAATGTTGCTTTAGAAAAGCACTTAAATGTTCCCTGCAGATGGGAGTGTGGTGCTGGCAAACCAACTGCGTATTATGTCTGTCCTGAAGCTCAAGCTCCTTGTGTGAACAGTGAACATACATTACCAGTCCCTCAGAAATGTAATGCTTCTCAGAACTGTGATAAGTGTATGGTGCGTGCATACAAATTGCATTTCTGGATTGCATGTGGCATTCCTAAAGTGATCAAAGCATTATTGTCCTTGTATGGATGTATCCTGTGTTTGTAATGTACCGTGAGAGCACTTCCAGTGATCTATGTTGGAACAGAATGGGGGGACGTAGTACTTTTCATAGGGCATTTCCATACACAAAGCATGGGAATGCAAAAAGGCAATTTCATACTCTACTCTTGCAGAGATGTAAAGTGTTCATAAAGCCTCTCCCCCTTCTCCCAAATTTGTCACCTGAGTAGATGTCTGACTTTTAGTTAAGATAAGCAATGTAATTAAATGGTTCTTTTTATTATTATATAAAAAAAACTTGCTGCTTTATGCTTAGTATTTTTTTGAGGTGAGAATCCATCGTGGGCAAGCTTCTGTAGTGGGATGATGACATATGATCAGTTCTGCTGGAAGAAACTTTACTTGAGAGTGGGGGTGAAATTGTTGCATGTTGCTTTCCCCCTAAATTCTGTTGGAGCATTCCAGTCCTAGCAGCCTACTCGAACATGAGTGTGCTTGTTAGGGCTCTTCCTGCTCTTGGCATGATCTCTCCATAATGGTTTTGTGCAAAGAAATTGTAGTTGAAAAAGCCACCATTATCACCAAGTGGGAGGATAGAATCTGCTTGCATCTATCTCATGGCCCCCTTTGCCTTGCTGTCTACATTCCCACCCCGCCCCTGTACATGTATGTGTAAATAAACTCCACAACTGCGGCGATGTTTTATGCATCTGACTTGGGCTCTTGCCCACCAATGGCTAAGCCATAATCTAGCCTTTAAGGTTCCTCCAATACTTTGTTTTTGCTGCAAGAGACCAGAACTGCTATCCCTTGAAATTTGGTAAACAAAAATCGTACGCATTCCAATTGCTTGTCAGGAACACACTGCTGAAGCGCGAGTGTGTTACAGTACCTTTTTTTGTATTTAAATCTGACAGCATTAGTCGTCTTCACTATATTGCTTTAATAGCAGGGCTGCATTCATAAAGTTGGGAGTTGGCACAGTAGTTCAAACATAGGTGTCAAAGAACCCTGTGAGGAAAAGATGTCTAAAATTAGGCATAAAATTAGCTTAGGCCAAGAGAACTCCCCCAGCCTTTTTTAGTTGCTTAGGAAAAAAACACTCACCCCCCCCCCCCCCGTCAAAGGGTTATCCTGTATGCAGTTGAAATAAAAAGTAAAGGCTGAGGAGTGCAATGAGAGTCAAACCTTTCAGGGACACTGTACGCAGAGGTGAAAAAACAAGATTTTGATTGAGTGCGGTGACTCTTTGGCATGCCTGAGGTAAGTTGTAGGGGGAAATATCATGGGGTTCCTAATGAAATACACAAACCCCTACCCTGATTACTACTGATTTTTGTCAATCAGGCCCACGTTGTAAATTGTAGCTGAGAAGACTCTTGGAGAATAAGGGGAGCTTGGCACCTTGCACTTCAGGCACTAATCTTAAGGGACTGCAAGCAGCTGCATTTCCTTAGGATCATTTAGAAGAAGCTGCTTCCTCCTGGATCCCTTTTAGTCCATGTGCAGCAGTCCTGCTCGGCAGCCATGAATTACTTCGGGCAATGGCCCAAGGATATGTTTGCATCTGTCTGTCTCAGGAGACAATGGAGGGTGAGATTAAGCTGTTGGAAGGTTTCAGCACTTCTGTAGCTGTAGAGACTGATACAGAAGAGACATGTTTTGTTGCAGCTAGGGCAGGTGAATGCGTCCAGTTGCGCTGCTTCACATGCACCATGGCGTGCAAGGATAGTTCTCTCTGTCTTTTGCCATCAGAAAGAAATGGTGCCTTACTACTCTTGCATATTTATTTATTTGTCTGTCTCCTCTCTCTTTTTCCTCCTCTTACTCTCCTGCTTCGCGTCCCTTTAGCCTCTGGAGGAAAGTAGTGGCTACCAATCAGCCTTGGTTCTGTATGGGAATCGTTACTCTTTGCTGATCTCATTAACATTCTAGATCTGCAAAGAAACGGC
>NC_139693.1:27882525-27932199 GCF_964106915.1 Podarcis gaigeae | reverse complement strand
CTACCAGTTCTCTGTTTCTTTGAGAAAGTCCAACTAGGACAGCTCACCATGGCCTGGTTTCTGTCCTTCCTTACATTTCTCGGCTACTTCTCCGGTAAGATTCCTTTTCCACATGTTTCTGGAACAACAACTCCAATGATCTTGTGTGCTTTTATGATGTTTGTGAGCAACATAAATGAATCAATATATTTCTTTTCCTTTCGCAAAGGTATTGTTTCTCAACCCACGATGACTCAACCTGCCTCTGTGTCTGTGTCCCCGGGACAAACGGCTAAACTCACCTGTACAGCCAGCACTAGTCCAAGCAGCACCTATATTTACTGGTATCAGCAGAAATCGGGACAGGCCCCTCGCTTTGTGCACTGCAGGGGCTGCAACCGAGGGGAAGGGATCCCAGATCGGTTCACTGCTTCCCGCTCAGGAAACACAGGCTATTTGACCATCAGCAGCATCCAGGCTGCAGATGAGGCTAAGTATTACTGTGCGGCTTGGTTTAGCAATGAGTTACACTGGGATAAAGTATAATAGGGAACTGAGACAAAAACCTTCACTCTTCCTCCTTCACAGCTGGGACTTGAAAAGCCCTAGAGATGTTCATTTGGTCTGTGTTTGAACCTCTTTGCATCCTAGATACTGAGGGAATAGAAATGTCATTGCCTCTGATGTAACATTGTAGTTTGGCTTTTGCTGCCCAATGCCCCATGGGACTCTGAGTCCCCAAAGTCCATGATCGGTCAGAGAAAAAGGGATGGAGACTAGAACCAGTGGAAAGCAAGGCAGATTGTAATGGGTTTAGGGATTGCTCGTGCGTAAGTTGCCGCCACTCATGGCTAGGTTACCTGGTTAACCCTTTCTGACTGAACAGCCTCCAGCATCGTGACTGTCTCAGTCACTGGCAGAATCCGTCAGTGGGCGTTTCTTGAACCTTTTCCAGCATAAAATCTGCTTGACGCTAAGTCTCCTACTCTCCCTGTGCGGAAGTCTTCTGCGCAGAGAGGGTGTGGGCAGCGGAGTACCCGTACTCTCTCCGTTGGTCTCCGGCGAGGAGTCCTGGAGCCTCCTCTCTGATTCCCCCATCTGCCCCCCTTCTCCACTGTTGTTACACTGATTTCCTTCCCCAGCAGATGGGCTGCCTCTCTCCCTGCTGGGACCCTATCCAGCATCACTCTGGAGCCTTCCATCCACCTCTAGCTCCGATGGCAGTTCCCGACACAGATATTTATTTGTCTGTTGCAACAGAGTTGCCCCCCCTTTCCCAACAAAAATCCTGGCTACGCTCATGCCCCTCCATGCTTTAAAAGGGCAACAGTGTGCTCCTGTTTTTTGCAAAGGACGCTCAAAGTCTTAATGTGATTTGAAAAGGGGAGGGAGACAAGGAGTTATCAGTTTATTTACTTGCAGTGTCTTTTATCTGTCTGCACTGCCCAGGAGGTTTGCAGAAGGATTGTAAGCAAGAAGTGATAAGTTGAATGCAGTTATAGGTTCAGGCACCAGAGGGAGCTCCCTTCCTTACTACTGCACTGCACCAAGTATCACAAGGGTGACGTTCTGCCTCGCATGATTGTCAACTGTCTATGTCTGGCAGACTGTGAAATTGTGACACCTGCATCCTTCTGATGTAAATCATGGGGGTTTGGCTTTTGCCGCCCAACTCCCCACGGGACTCTGAGTCCCCTAAGTTCATGATCGGTCAGAGAAGAACGGATGGAGGCTGGATCCAGTGGAAGGGAAGACAGGTATTTATTTTCCTGTTGCAACAGCATTCCCTCCACTTCCTCCAAGGAAGGGGAGACCATGAACAAAAGTGTGCAGGAACCTTTAAAGACTTTTGACATTGCCCAGCCCCCTTAGCCAAAGACCACCCCAAGATCAACCTACATACATCATAGGAGGTGAGTCTACAGCAGAAATCCCGCCTGCCTGATAATAGTCTCTGATTGCATTACCTGGGCAGCCTGGCTATTCTTTTGGGATGGTAAATACTTTAATTCCTGAATCCAGGTCACAGCCTCACCCTATTCATACACAAATGTGCCCTTAAGACAGGATTTGTAAGGGAAAATACAATGGGAAGGCTTTTCTCATTTTCCTCCCTTACTGCAGAGGAATATTTGAGGTCATTGGGAGAGTCAAAATTGCTCCAGGATTGCTCTCCTGTACTATTTCAGACACATGATTCATATATTTAGATATGTGTGCATTTATTAATATTTATTCTTTATTTGAGGGACGTGGGTGGCGCTGTGGGTTAAACCACAGAGCCTAGGACTTGCCGATCGGAAGGTCAGCGGTTCGAATCCCCGCAATGGGGTGAGCTCCCGTCGCTCAGTCCCTGCTCCTGCCCACCTAGCAGTTCGAAAGCACGTCAAAGTGCAAGTAGATAAATAGGTATCGCTCTGGCAGGAAGGTAAACGGCGTTTCCATGCACTGCTCTGGTTCACTAGAAGCGGCTTAGTCATGCTGGCCACATGACCCGGAAGAGGTACGCCGGCTCCCTCGGCCAATAAAGCGAGATGAGCGCCGCAACCCCAGAGTTGGCCACAACTGGACCTAATGGTCAGGGGTCCTTTACCTTTACCTTTATTCTTTATTTGAGACCTTAAAATTCTTAGGTTGAGATCACCCACCTAACTTCCATGCACAGGTCAATACATCTTGCAGATTTTGGAAACGGCTTCTGTTGCCTCCATGACAGCCACTCTGCCCTCCTCAAAATAATTTAAACTTTATAAACATTATCCATTCTAAAACATTTCAGCAGCAGTGCTGCCACCCCCAACCCAACCCAAACCTAAAGCAACGCCCTAATTATCCAGCCTGGAATTGGTATACAGGAAATTGGGAGAAAAACAGTTAGCAACAAGTCCCAGTTTGTGGGCATTAAGTTGTATTATGAAAACCTTAATAACTGGCCCTGGGTTGTTTTCAGCTAACAACAACGGGCATTCCTGACCCTGCTGGAGCTGTTTGCTTTGCAGAAATACTTTCATGGGCTTGCAACATGAATTGGCCATCTGCAATGCATGTTGATCAAACGTTCCTTTGGTGTTTTTGCCTGGTTGGAATGTGTCTCTAGGTCATATTAATGCCTCTCTCTTGCTTGGATGGAGGGCAGAAAAGTGTGTGGAGAAATTCGCCTGCTATACAAAGGAAAATGAAGTTGGTTTTTAATTTATTTTTGCTTTTTTTCACTTGTTTTTAACTTTCTATGACTTTATCGTCTGGTTATATATGTTTTTATATTGTAAACTGCTGCAACATATTTTTGTGATACATAGGTATATAAATATAAGTAAATAAGTAAATAAACACATAAACAAACAAACAAACGCTCTGCCCTCTGTGGCCTCTGCTCCCCATCTTTGCTGGCACAGAAGACAATGTGTTTAATTATTATTTGATTATATTTAACCTTACTGTTTACTATTATGTTCTAATAAATTATTGAATATTGCATTATGTGGTATAGGTTGTTTATTTTAAGGTTATGTTTTTATTATGACTTTTTGTATTGGAGCAGATGGTTATTAGGTGTGCGCTTTGCTGCCTCCTTTGTTGTTTCTTCAGCTTGTAAGCCGCCTTGTGCATAGTAATATAGAAAGGTGGTATACAAATTTAAAGTGAAATTTTAAAAAAAGGAAATAAAAAAAATGGATATGCACATTTTTAACCCCCTCCCCCCAATATAAAAACACTCTGTGGTCCAGTTTGGAAAAAGAAATCTGGTACGTATTTTTGATTTTGCTGTTCTTGAGCAAATGGAGGGGGTTCTTCCTGCCGTGTTTGCAGCCAATTAGCAAGCGGCAGATTTGCATAGAAGGGCGGACCCAAATCCCGGAACCGCTTAAGATGGGATGACAGGATGTGGACCAGATCCATCTTGCCTCAGGAAGCCAAGCGTTCCCAATCTCCCATCATGACTTGGACCGTTGTCCTCGTGCTTTTTTGGACTTATTGCTCAGGTGAGGGTTGAAGGTTTTCTATCTGCAGCTTTAAATAAATCAAGGCATGCCATTTTCTGTTACTTTAATTAAAAAAGATCAGCTTGCTCAGCACCCTACAAAACCAAGCCAGGTGTTTACTCTTTTCTCTGTTTCCAGGTATCAGTTCATTGCCTGTGATGACTCAGGCTCCCTCCCAGTCTGTGACTCTGAGGAACACAGTGAGATTCACCTGCACTTTGAGCAGTGGATATGAGGGTTGGAATATCGAGTGGTATCAGCAAAGAGAGGGGCAGACCCCTCGGCTTGTGGTGTATGCTAATAGCAACAGAGCCGGTGGGATCCCAGATCGGTTCTCTGGCTCCAAATCAGGCAGCGAGCGCTATCTGACCATCACTGGTGTCCAACCAGAGGATGAGGCCACATATTACTGTGGTGCAGGTGATGGCAGTGGGTTGGCACAGTGATGCAATGGCAATAGGAACTGAAACAAAAACCTCTGCGGAAGGAGGAAGGAAAGCATTTGCTTTGTTTCAAGAAGCATTTCAGATCTTCTGAAACAAGAATAGGAAACCACACTGCCCAACAACTGCGTGTTGAGGTCCCCAAGCCACCCCAAATAACTCACACATCACACGGAATTTTTGTTTAAGGTTTTGGGCATAATTTTGGCCACAACTTTATTAAAATACAAAAAAATGTGAGTGGTTGCTTAGGCATTGGTTGCGACTATCTGCCCCCAGTGGGGACAGACTGACATTTCGCAAGCCTGCGAAAGTCAGAGAAGGGGAATACATTTTGGGAATAGTGACAGAGCAGGGAACCTGCCCTCAGCCCTCCCCAACTGCAACCAGGGGCTCTTCTGTGGCCCTAGCCCCTTGACAGGGTTCGGACAAAGGCAAAAGTGAGCCCCTGTATTCCTTTAATGGAATCCCTTGCAGCAGCAGCAGCATTAGATGGGCAGGCACAGCCAATCCATGCCCCCCAACCAACCAAACCATAAACCAATGCCTAACCGCAACCTTACAAGTTGTGACGATTTGCTACACAGTAGGCAAAAACCAAATGGCACCAGCCAATCAGCCAGATGGACAAAATTCCTACCGAGCCCCTGCCCCAAGAGCAGATGACCCCATGACAGTCACAGCAAGGTCAAGCGAACAACCCTAAATATAGGGGGGGGGGCAATTTGATGCACGGAGCGAAAAGAAGAAGCTCTACGCTTCGTGCAGGGAGTTTTAACATTTCTGGCTGTCAATCACAGAATGGCACCAACAACAAGGGAAGCCCAATCACAACAGTGGCCAATGATCAATTAGCCCACCCCATAACTTTGGAGTGTCTTGTTGGCCCCCACCGCAACACGTACTCTCCATGAAGGAGAACATGCTTTATGGTGCTGGAGGAGACTCTTGAGAGTCCCATGGACTGCAAGAAGATCAAACCTATCCATTCTTAAGGAAATCAGCCCCGAGAGCTCACTGGAAGGACAGATCCTGAAGCTGAGGCTCCAGTACTTTGGCCACCTCATGAGAAGAGAAAACTCCCTGGAAAAGACCCTGATGTTGGGAAAGATTGAGGGCACAAGGAGAAGGGGACGACAGAGAACAAGATGGTTGGACAGTGTTCTCGAAGCTACCAGCATGAGTTTGACCAAACTGTGGGAGGCAGTGGAAGACAGAAGTGCCTGGCGTGCTCTGCTCCAGGGGTCATGAAGAGTTGGACACGACTAAACGACTAAACAACAAAAGCTGAGTCCACAGTCAAGTTTCTATTCTATATCTGCAAGATCTGAAAACCAGGCCATATCAGTCAAATGTGTTCTGGAAAACCATGGTCTTACTCCAACTGCTTGAGCACTGAATATCAGCATTGGTTTTCATATTATATAACCTTCTTGTTCATGTTGAGCATTGCTATATGATGACTGCTTTTCCAGCTTTAACCTTTAAGGGGAGATGTTGGTCTATTTTTGTGTCTGGCGTGCTCTGGTCCCTGGGGTCACAAAGAGTCGGACACGACTCAACGACTAAACAACAACACCTCCCAATGCAACCTGGAGAACAGCAACAACTGACAAAAGATCGACATACAGTTGTACCTTGAAAGTTGAAAAGAATCCGTTCCAGAAGTCCATTCGACTTCTAAAACATTCGAAAACCAAAGCATGGTTTCTGATTGGAAGCTCCTGCTGCCAATCAGAAGCCGTGGAAGCCCCGTCAAATATCCGGCTTCCAAAAGAACGTTCGAAAACCAAAACACTCACTTCCGGGTTTTGATCATTCGGGAGCCGAGCTGTTCAGGAGCGAAGGCGTTCGGTATCCAAAGTATGACTGTAATATATTACAAGGACAGGAAGAAACACTGCGAACAGAATAATTGCCACACACAGGAAGGAGAGAGTTTGAAAGTTTCATCTGTAGGTATAGAAATCATTCAGTGTGACAATTCGAATGGAAGTCATTAAAACTGCAGTTGCGATATACGTATTTTTCGCTCTATAAGACGCACCAGACCACCAGACGCACCTAGTTTTTGGAGGAGGAAAACAAGAAAAAAAATATTCTGAATCTCAGAAGCCAGAACAGCAAGAGGGATCGCTGCGCAGTGAAAGCAGCAGTCCCTCTTGCTGTTCTGGCTTCTGGGATAGCTGCGCAGCCTGCATTCACTCCATAAGATGCACACACATTTCCCCTTACTTTTTAGGAGGGAAAAAGTGAGTCTTATAGAGCAAAAAATACTGTATTTGGACTGGTGCATGATTGAAATTTATAAGATTTTGGAAGGCAGAAACAAAGAAAATAATCAAACCATTAATTATAGCATGTTGGGGGAGTAGCTAAGTTGTATAATTTGGCATCTCAGTGATTGGTATTATTGATTGTATTATAATTTGGCATTGTTATAATGAGGCTATTATTGGATTGTTGTAATTGAAAACTAATGAAACGTATTACAGTCATAGCTCGGGTTACAGCCACTTCAGGTTGCGTTTTTTTGGGTTACGCACCTGCTGAAACCCGGAAGTACTGGAACGGGTCACTTCCGGGTTTTGGCAGTTGTGCATGCGCAGAAGCGCTAAATCATGCTTTGTGCATGCGCAGAAGTGCCGAATCGCAACCCGCGTGTGCGCAGATGCGCCACTGCAGGTTGCGAACACTGAGGGTTGCGAACATGCATCCCACACAGATCACGTTCGCAACCCGAGCATCCACTGTATAAAAAACAACAACAAGCATTTTTCCATAAAACTGATCATGGGAATTATGAAATGTGCAGCCTTTCCAAAGATAACCACGTTGCCCTTATCTTTGCTAGGGATGGGATTTTCTGAACAACTCAGCTGTCGAGCTGATCCACACAAACTCTCCCCCTTCTAATTCTGCTCTCAGTCTTCAATCTTGATGAGAAACAAGATGTTTTCTCACTAGTTCCACACAGAAAAAGGAGCATACACAATATGCATGATTATACATACATACAATAATACAGAAGATATTGTAGGTGGATTTGCACTCCATGTTTTCAAAAAGTAACAACCGCATAAGCGACACACAACAATGCATATAAATGTATCAATATATTTGCATGTTGAAACATGTAAAATTATGCAGGAGAAACAAAGTTCTGCAAAAGGTAGAAATGTTATTATTTATTTTCATTCCCCTCATGCCCCGGATGGGGTGAGATTTGAGCTTGGTTTACTGACCTCGATTACATAGAGTCAAGAGTCTCTTTCTCTTTTTCTTGGGAATTATAGGACTAAAACTACCTAAATGGTGTAGAAATTTATTCATGTATGTGACCACAGCAGCAAAAATGTTACTTGCCCAAAAATGGAAAGAAGTCCCAGCAAAGGAAGAATGGATACAAAAACTTATGGAATATACAGAAATGGCAAAACTTACTGGAAGAATAAGAAATCAAGATAACAAACTTTTTAATATATAAAATAATGAAAATTATTTATTGAATATTGACAGATAAATTGTAAACAGATAGGAACATTGGCAGGATTATTGTAATAATCTGCAGCTGCATAGGAGTATATATTTCTAGAAGATAAATAAATGAGTAAGTTAAGTTAATTTCGATATGCAGAAGATACTAATAACAAATTTAAGGAAATGAAGAAAGAGGGGGAGGGAAGTCAAGTTTTAAAATGTCAAAAGGATTGTAAAATCAGTGAAAGGTATATATCTGAAAAGTAGAAATAATATTTCATTTTTTTTATTTTTAAAGAGTCATTCACACGCACACGCACCGTCACTAGGAAATATCCTTTTAATAGGATTGTGTTGGAGCAGGCAGGTGAATTATCAGGTGCAGAATGCGTTAAACACTCTACCTCCTGTCTCCAGATTCACTGGGACAAATTCCTCAGTCTTTGAATTACTGTTAGGAAGAAAATAGGTGTCTCCCAAGTTTCAAAATCACCCTCACCATGTTTCCACTCAATCCTATTGCTGTGAGTGAAGCCAACCATTTCTCTTGTCCCAGGATGATTCAGCATCCATCCTTCTTCTTTTTAAAGTCTCTCCCTCATGCAAATGTCTTCTCTCTTCATTGGCTGGGAGGAGTGGAATTTCTCCAGAGTCAATGGGTGTCAATAGCTTTATATGACAGATCCTTCATCTGAAGCTCCTTGCAGGGTTTAAGGAAGAAGCAAAAAAGGTTCCAGCTAGTTACCATTTTGCTTTTCAAAGTCAAACTTCTCTCGAGAGCTCACCATGGCCTGGGCTCTGTCCTGCCTTGCAATTCTTAGCTGTTTCTCAGGTAAGAGTTTAGAAGACTCAATTTCCCATTGGATTCTGGGGCAACCACAAAACTATATATATGGGGCACATAGCGTAGTGCCTAGCAGAAATTTGGGAGCACAATGGTTGAATCTTGGTTTTACAATGCATTCCTTTTTCTTTTTATAAAGTTGTGATTTCACAGGTTACTTTGATTCAACCTGCTTCTCAGTCTGCATCTCCTGGACAAACGGCAAAACTCTCCTGCACTTACACCAGCAGTCTGAGCTATATTGGCTGGTTTCAACAGAGACCTGGACAGGGCCCTCGCTATGTGCATCATAATGGCTACAACCGGGGAGAAGGGATCCCAGATCGGTTCACTGCTTCTGTCTCTGGGAATAGTGGCTATTTAACCATCACTAACATCCAGCATGAAGATGAGGCAGTCTATTACTGTGGGGGTTGGTTTGGCAATGTGTTCCACAGTGATCAAATCTGATGGGGAACTGAGACAAAAACCTTCTCTCTTCTTCTTTCAGTGCAGGGAGCTGAGAACTGCTACAGAGTGTTTTATTTGATTGTGTCTTGAGCTTTTTGACTGAGAGAGCCATGATCAGTCAGAGGAGAATGGATGGAGGCAGGATCCAGTGATAGTAAGGCAGATCTGTATTTTTTTCTGTTGCAACAGAGTTCCCACCAACAGGTTTGGGTGCCTGGGGCAGCACACCCAGGGGCGGGGCAAGCTGCCCTTAGCGGTGGGCAAGGGTAAGGCAAGCTGCCCATGGCACCACGGGGCCTCCAGAGTCTGACTGCCTCCTCTCACTCAGCCACCCTACAGCTGGGGGGGGGGGGAGGCAGTGGGTGGGCCGTTTGGGCAGTGTGGAGCTTGTGCGCACCCAAGCCACTGCGTCTCTCCCAGGAGAGATGCGTGGCTTGGGTGCATTGGAGGCCCCACAGTGAGTGCTGCCCGGCATTTTGTCACCCCCCGCCCCCGTGGTGATACCGGGTGAGATCCGCACCCACCACTCACCCCTTCCTCCATCCCTGGTCCCCAGCCTCTTGCAAGGAGGTGAGAGAGACCAAGACATTGCCCAACTCCTTGGCCAAAAACCACCCAAAAAGAATCATACATACATCACAGAAAGAATCATACATACATCGTGGAAAGTTGAGGTTGTGGCTTTTTCCTGTCTGCCAAGATACCTGATAATGTATTACTGATTGCAATACCTGGGCAGTGTGGCCATTCTTTTGAGACAGTAAATTCTTTTGTTCTAACCCTTAAGGCAGGATTCAAAGGATTTGTCACTGAAAGAACCATTGGGATAGTTTTCTCCAACATATCTCCTTCTGTAGAGGAAACATTAGAAGAGCCAAGATGGCTTTTGGGGATGGTTCTCTGTGCTAAAATAGTGTGTTTTTCTAGCCATTCTTTTGAGATGGTAAACCCTTTTGTTCTAAAATGCAGTTCACAGACCCACCCTATTTATATACAATTATGCCCTTAAGACGGGACGCGGGTGGCGCTGTGGGTTAAACCACAGAGCCTAGGACTTGCTGATCAGAAGGTCGGCAGTTCGAATCCCCGTGACGGGGTGAGCTCCCGTTGCTCGGTCTCTGCTCCTACCAACCTAGCAGTTCGAAAGCACGTCAAAGTGCAAGTAGATAAATAGGAAGGTAAACGGTGTTTCTGTGCGCTGCTCTCCTTCGCCAGAAGCAGCTTAGTCATGCTAGCCACATGACCCGGAAACTGTATGCTGGCTCCCTCGGCCAATAAAGCGAGATGAGCGCCACAACCCCAGAGTCTGTCACGACTGGACCTAATGGTCAGGGGTCCCTTTACCTTTACCTATGCCCTTAAGACAGGATTCAAAGGATTTGTAACTGAAAGAACCATTGGGATAGGTTTCTCCAAGGTTTCTCCTTCTGTAGAGGAAACATTTAGAGAAATTAGAAGAGCCAAGATGTTGTGTGGGGATTGTTCGGTGTGCTAAAATGTGTATTTTTCTCAGGAAATATTTCCTAAATTTTGAAGGGTGAAGGATTGGTTTTCTGTGGAGTGTGTGTCTGCTGTGTGTGTGAGTACCCTCAAGTTTAATAACCAACAAAAATGATACCGGATTCCAGTCATGGTCAGGATCACCAATCAAACCACTGTGCGAAATAAATGCACATCGCAGATTGCCAAAGCCTGTTACACATCCATTACAGATGGGTGCCTGCAGAGCAAAGAAATCCATTGGCTTCTGGACCCACCCACAAACCATGTGGCTCCTGAAAATTTCCTATTTAGGGAAAGTAGCCCTGGGAATTTAACCCTCCTCCTGAGGTTGAGGGCAAACTTGGATGCTGGAACAGTATCCTGTGAACAGGAGAAGGAGGCCTTTAACAGAGACTTCTTACAGTGGAGATGGAAAAAGGGCAGAGAGAGGAACTTGTGGGAGGGATCATCAGAGATAGGACTGTTTATCACACACACCCCACTCCTGCTCCATGAATCTCAAGGACAGATTTATCAATCCCTAGATTACTGTTTAGAGGGAAATAGGTAGTTCCCAAGTTTCCATCTCTCTCTCCCTGCCCCCCAATTTGTTCTCTCTAGATTCTTACTTCACTGATCAGAGCTTCATAACCTGCATATTCCTCTCATCCCAGGACAAATTCAGCATCCTTCCTCCTTTTTAAATTATTGCCCTCATGCAAATGTCTTCTCTCTTCATTGGCTGGGAGGAGTGGGATTTCTCCAGAGCCAATGGGTGTCGATAGCTTTATATGACATATCCTTCATTTGACGTTTATTGCAAGGTTTAAGGAAGAAGCAGAAAGGTTCCAGCCAGTTCCTGTTTTGCTTTCTAAAATTAAACTTCTCTCAAGAGCTCACCATGGCCTGGGCTCTGTCCTGCCTTGCAATTCTTAGCTGCTTCTCAGGTAAGAGTTTAGAAGACTCAATTTTCCATTGGATTCTGGGCCAACCACAAAACTATTTATATTGTGCACATATCATAGTGCCTGGCAGATATCTTTGAGCACAATGGTTGAATCTTGGTTTCACAATGCATTCCTTTTTCTTTTTATAAAGTTGTGATTTCACAGGTTACTTTGATTCAACCTGCTTCTCAGTCTGCATCTCCTGGACAAATGGCAAAACTCTCCTGCACTTACACCAGCAGTGTGAGCTATATTGGCTGGTTTCAACAGAGACCTGGACAGGGCCCTCGCTTTGTTCATCGTAATGGCATCGACCGCGGAGAAGGGATCCCAGATCGGTTCACTGCTTCCGTCTCTGGGAATAGTGGCTATTTAACAATCATTGACATCCAGCCTGAAGATGAGGCTGAATATTACTGTCTGGGTTGGTTTACCAGCGTGTTCCACAGTGATCAAATCTGATGGGGAACTGAGACAAAAACCTCTTTTCTTCCTTTCCTTCAGTGCAGAACTCTGAGAACTGCTACAGAGAATTCTATCTGATCTGTGCCTTGAGCTTTTTGAATGAGAGAGCCAGGTGCAACATACTGCAGAGAACCTGGGGGTTGGCTTTCAGCTGCACAACTCCCCAAGGGACTATGAGTCCCCTAAGTCCATGATCAGTCAGAGGAGAATGGATGAAGGCAGGATCCAGTGATACCAAGGCAGATCTTTGTTTTTTTTCTCTTGCAACAGAGTCCCCACCCTCTTGCAAGCAGGTGAGAGAGACCAAGACATTGCCCAACTCCTTGGCCAAAAACCACCCTAAAAGGATCACACATACATCACAGAAAGAGGCAATCTAAGACAGAAATTTAAGGTTGTGACTTTTTCCTGTCTGCCAAGATACCTGACAATGTATTACTGATTGCAATACCTGGGCAGTGTGGCCCTTCTTTTGAGATGGCAAATACTTTGGTTCTCAAATCCACTTCACAGACCCATCCTATCCATACACAAATATGCCTTTAATACAGGATTTAAAGGGTTTGTAAGTGAAAGAACCATTGGAATAGTTTTCTCCAACATATCTCCTTCTGTAGAGTAATTAGAAGAGCCAAGATGGCTTTTGGGGATGGTTCTGTGTGCTAAAATAATGTGTTATTTTCTCAGGAAATATTTCCTAAATTTTGAAGTGGTTGACTAAACCCTTCAGTACCATGAACAGGGAAAGAGGTGTTTGTCAAGCTTCCACATTTCCGGTACAGAAGAGGGTGAGGGATGCTATAGCTGTGGGATTTTTGCCCCCATTCAGAACTGAGCTAGAAGCCTTCTCTCTCATTTAAATATATTCCCCTTCATGCAAATATCTTCTCTGCTCTTTGGATAGGATGGAATGCCCCGCCCCCTCAGAGGAAAAATGGCATTTCCCACAAAGCCCAATGGACGTCTATAGCTTTGTATAAGACTCCCTTTGGTTTCAGTTCTGAAACATACTTGGAGTCGAGAGTGGATTTCATGCTCTTTACTCAGCTCATAGTGGTGAGGAGGAATGAAAGTTCCCCCAAAATATCTGCTTTATATACATTATTTACATAATGGGCCGCACATGATTGGCTAATTCTGGGATTCTCCTGTAAGCCAATCAGGTTGTGGATTCACTTTCACCTGGAACTGGATTGGGTGGTTCCTGCGGACCAATCATACTGCTGCATTGTTCTAGGACCAATCTGACTGCTGCATTCTGAATCCTATTGTTCTAGGACCAATCAGACTGCTGCATTTTGGATCCTATTGTTCTATGACCAGTCAGACTGCTGCATTTTGGATCCTATTCAACTCAGTACATAACAAGTTCCTAGGCAGATATAAGAGTAAACTTGTAGGTTCCTACAAGTTTTCTGTTTATTTTACGAAGCCCAACTCCTCTACAGAGCTCGCCATGGCCTGGGCTCTGTCCTTCCTTGCATTACTCAGCTATTTCTCAGGTAAGGATGTGGAGGGCTCTGTTTCATAGATTTCTGGGCCAATAAAACCAGCTCTATGGAACTTTGATCACGCAGCTTTTATGATGCTTCAGTGCAAACCAAATGAATCAATGCCATTTTTCTTTCTTTCTGCTAAGGTGTCATTTCTCAACATACTCTGATTCAACCTGCCTCTGAGTCTGTGTCCCCGGGACAAACTGCTAAACTCCCTTGCACTGCCAACACTACTCCCAGCGGCACCTATGTTGCCTGATATCAACAGAGACCTGCTCAGGCCCCTCGCTATGTGCATGGTAATAGCGACAGCAGGGGGGAAGGGATCCCTGATCATTTCACTGCTTCCCTCTCTGGGAATACGGGCTATTTAACCATCACCAACACTCAGGCTGAAGATGAGGCTGACTATTACTGTGGGGCTTGGTTCAGCAGCATGCTGCACAGTGCTAAAATCTGACAAGGAGCTAAAACAAAAACTCCCAATCTTCTTCCTTTGCAGCAGGGAGTTGCGAACCATTAGATAGATTCATTTAATCTGAATTTGATCCCTTTAGGACTTCCGGGTTGGCGCCTCCAGCAATGGCAGAGCTCCTCCGATTGGGAGGAACGTGCTCCACGGCGAAGGCGGAGACCCACTGAAATCACAGGCGGAAGAAGCCTGTGAACTTGGGATTCGGCTGGCACCTTTCGCGCCTCCCCTACTCATGGGGAAACCCTGTTTTGGGGATCCGGAGCGACATGGGGTGAGCGCCACGGCGCTTTGAATTGACTGCTTCTTTCACAGAGTGAAGCCGCATTGCTGTTGTCGGAGAGCGCTGACTTTTTCCTGTGGACAATTGGACTTTAAACAACAACCCGTGGGTAGAACGGAAAATTGGATCTTTAAATACCTTAATTTGGCACCGAACGGGGAAGGTTCAAAACAGGAAGTCCGCCTTCCCTTCTTGTAAATAGACTGAAGCAAAGAGGTTGCAAGCTAAGGTCTTGGAAAGCCTCACGTAAAGGATTAAATTTCCATTGATTGAAACTATTAAACCCCCCTTGGAAGCAGGGGAAGAGGGGGGAAATTGTGGATTGTGTATCCTGCAGGAGAGAGTGATAAAAATTAAATTACCACTGCTCTGAACCCCTGGGAACGGGCTGCCAGCAGATTGACGTTTTGGAAGAGTTCACTGACAGCGAAAAACAGTCAGTTAATAAGAGAAATATATTGTTTCCATTGTCCGCTTCTGCGTTTTAAAAGGAAGAAAAAGTAACTGAAAATTGAAACTATCTTTACTTTTGGAATTGTGTTGGAAAGGATTGATACAAGTGGAGACTGTTCCCCTCTAGAGGGAGTCTTTGAAACTGTTACAAGAGTGGAGCTGAGGAATCCAGCTGTACGATAAGAACTGTGAAAACCAGAGATTGACCTTGGACATTCAAGAATGTCTGCAGGAGAAACATTAGTGTCTGCATTTTGTAAGATAAGCCATCTGTTGGAACAGCTTCATAAAAAGATAGATGCTATGACTACTAAAATTGACATTTTGGGACCAAAAGTGAGTACCAACACAGAAATAACTCAGGATCTGGCACAGGAATCTATTTTAATAGGACAAATTGTTGAAAAGGAGAAGGAGAAAGTTGCTGTTGTCGTACCTAAAGCAATACAAGGGGGAGCCTTAACCTCACAGAGGCAAATTGAGGGTTACAAGTTGAGGCCCTTTATGATTGAAACTAGAAAAAGTCAGATTGTGAAGATCGGAGCCTGGCCTGGACTGGAAAAGGAAAGTTGGAGAGATCCCCTTATGCAGGGATCAATTGACTTTTGGGATATGGACTTGGGTCAGGAGGAGATCGGAGCTTTGGGGGCCTCTGGATTTGGAGGAACCTTGAAACAAGATTTGAAATACTTTATGGATCCTAGTTTTAACTATGGAAATTTGGCCGACCTGTCGAGAAGGAATAAAAGTACTGTTGGGTCGGAGCTTCTCCGAGATCTGCTCTCTAGAATTAAAAAATATGAAGAAGACTGGCAGAAGGGACGTGGAGAAGAGTTAAGAGCCTCGGACATAAGATCTCCAGGTTGATGGACTGTATGGGGTTGACGGAAGTGACTGGCAGAGGCCGAGACCAGGAAGAGGAGACGGTGGAAGAAGATTGGAAAATTTAAAGTCTATATAGGGAAATTTCGTAAAATATAATGAGGGATAGAAAAATCTTGGAATGAAATTTTATGGCCTTAGTGGAAATGTTTTAAGAGGTTAAGTGTAAATAGGTATATTAGTTTTAATGGGAAATAAGATTAAAAATATTTTAAGACAATGGAATTGCTGAGATAACTTATAGAAGTGGAATACAAAAAGGGAGGTGAGAGAGGTCAATGAAACAAGGGAATGAAAGATAGATTATGGTAAAGGTATGGTAAAAGAACTTTGACTATCCAATCCTGCAGAGAGAGAGCAAAGGAATATAAATTCCCATTGCCCCTAATCTGGGGACGGGACGTCAGGACAGATTCTTTTGAAGAAAACGGATTTGGACAGATAGAAATAAAAGAGAAACAAATTGACTTTAATGTTGCCCTCTGCTTTTGCTTTTTGTAAGGAAACAAAGTACTAAAAAATTGAAAGTAAATCTTCCTTTGTTTGATACATTTTAAAGATGGAGGTTAAACAGAAGTTGTGCCCTCTAGAGGGAGTTTGTTAGTTTCTTTGTTGCAGTTCACAAAGAGGACATAACAGCTGTGGGAACCAGCGTGAGACCAGATACTTGACCTTAACTAGAAATGAGCAGGAAGGAAATTCTACTTTCTGCCCTTGGCAAAGTGAATGCTATGCTACAGCAGTTGCAGGAGGACATGAACTTGGTGGATGAAAAACTGGATGTCATGGCTGCTGTAGCTAGAAAGTATGAGTTGACAGGAGAAGAAGAGAGAGAAACTTTACAACAACCAATCCAGGAAACTGACTTAAGGCAAATCCAAGGGCAGTGGAAGAAGGAAGAGATCGCTATTATACCTCAAAAGTTACAAAATGAGAGATCTAACGTCATTGAGCTTAAAGGGTGTCTGCAAACTTTTGGAGTTAAGGAAATCCTTAGCTCTAGTGGGACTGTGAAACAAGAGGACAAGTACTTTTGGAGCAACTATTGTTTGGATTACAAAATCAGCAATGGGGAGTGGAACTGGGGGGAATGGAACAACCTGATAAATGAAAATGGAGATTATGACTGTATGGAACTCCCCAGAGATCCACTCCCCAGGGAGAAAGGGAAGAAACCACGAAAGATTACAACAAGGGACAAGGAAGTGTCGTATCATAATCAGGATCAAGAAAGTCAGCAGAGGGGGCATGGAAGTGACTTGAGAGCCTCAGACATTAGAACACCTGACTGAAGGTTAAGACCTAAAGGGAAGAAAGGACGGACACAACCCGAAACCAGGAAGAAAGGGACGATGGACAAAATTAGAAGAGAATTTTCTTTTATATATCTTGTTATCTCTGAGTAATATTAATGAAATAATAGATTGTGCCAGAAAGGAAATAATTGGCTTTAGCAGAAAGACTTGAAGGCATTAAGTATAAATATAATTCAAATTCTAAATTTTAAAGTTTATGGTTTGGAAGGTAAAGATAAAGTTAAAGATAATATTGACAAATTGAGATAGATTGTTAAGATAAAATATTTTTGACAAATATGGGAAGAATTTGCTGAAATAACGATAAAATTGGAATACAAAAAGGGAGGTATGAGGAGGTCTAAGACACAAGATAATGAAATGAAGTAACTTTGAATTTATACACTTTTTTCTCTTTTTTCTTCTTTCTGTTTTTTCCCCTCTTTTTGTTTTTTTTACTTTGTTGATGTTTTTAATGTTTTTGTACTTTGAAAATTTGAATAAATATCAATTAAAAAAAAATGAAACAGGTGAATCTTCACTGCTGTTTCCTGTTCAGTTATTTCCTTTATAATTTTTATGTTTTAGAGTAGTTTCATTCACTTTGATTCATTCATCTGTCACTCCATTTGCTCATTTGCATGATGTGTTGAGCTCATTGCAATGGCCTTGGCAAAACCAGCTTAATTTCCTTGCGACGGGGTGTGTGTGTGTGTGTGTGTGTGTAGTCAGCCTGGTTCCAGCTCCTCCTCCACATCAAGATCACCTCATCTCTTCTTTTTAAATAATCTCTTTCATGCAAATATCTTCTCTGATCATTGGCTGAGCCACAGCATTCCACCTCTTTAGAGGAGTCACATTAGCAGCCAATTCAGTGGGCATCCAAATTTTCATGACCAACCCTTCATCTATAGCTCTTGGGAGATTTAAGGAAGAAGCAGGAAAGTTTCTGACACTTCTCTGTTTCTTTTAGAAAGTCAAGCCCTTCTAGAGTCCTCACCATGGTCTGGGCTCTGTCCTTCCTTGCACTTCTCAGCTACTTATCAGGTAAGAATTTGGAGAAGTCCCTTCCCATAAGAAACCAGAAAAACTATTTATACCATGAAATTTATTATTGTGCCTCTCTGATATTTGTGAACATAATAAGTGAACCAAGTTCATTCCCAAAAGTTTTTACGTTTGTAAAAAAACAACAACAACCCAGAAGCTTTTCTTTTGGGAATTATAGGGAAAGGACTACATAAAATCTATAGAAATTTATTTATGTATGCAGATACAGCAGCAGGAATGCTACTTGCCCAAAAATGGAAAGATACAAAAACTTACGGAATATGCAGAAATGGCAAAACTTACCAGAAGAATAAGAAATCAATATGACACATTTTTTATATAAAAGAATGGAAATGGTTTATTGAATATTTACAGATAAATTATAAACAGATAAAAATATTGGCAGGATTATTGTAACAGCCTGCAGTTTCATAAGAATATATATTTATATAGATAATTAAATGAGCAAATTAAATGAATTTGGATATGCAGAAGATAATAAAAAATAAATGTAAGGAAGCATAGGAAGAGGGAGAAGGAAGTCAAACTTTGAAATGTTAAAATGACTGTAAATTTAATGAAATGTATAAATTTGAAAAGTATAAACAAAAACAAGTTCATTTCCCCCCTTTCCCTCCAAAGGAGTCATTTCACAACCTTCTGTGACTCAACCTGCCTCTGAGTCTGTGTCTCCGGGACAAACAGCTAAACTTTCCTGCACAGCCAGCGGCAGTGCAAGAATGTACTGGTATCAACAGAAACCCGGACAAGTCCCTCGCTATTTGCACTGTGATGGATGCAGCAGCAGGGGACCAGGGATCCCAAATCGGTTCACTGCTTCCCGCTCTGGAACCACGGGCCACTTAAGCATCGCCAACCTCGAGAGGGAAGATGAGGCTGTTTATTACTGTGCTGTTTGGTTAAGCAGCTCGTTCCACTGTAGTAAATTCTTATGGGGAACTGCGACAAAAACCTCTCTTCCTCTTTGACACCTTGAATTGCTGCAGCTCTTAATCTGATCTGGGCCTGGGGCTCTTTGAAAGATAGAGCTGGAAGGGAGGAGAAAAGACCGTGGTCTCCGTCCCTTCTCCATGTTGTGGTCACCCATCCACTTTCCAAGCATAGAGGGATACACACTGCATGTGGGCTAAAATGGTGCAATTGGTAGAACATGAGACTCTCTTTTTATAATAACTTTTAAAATTCATTTTCACTTTTAACAATTATCATCATACGTAAATCGTAATCACTTCCCAAATAGGATTCTCAGAATCCCAGAACTTCCTTCCATGTTTTCCCTAGATATTCTTTTCAAACTGCATCGTATCATATTCTCCATATGTTCTTGAAACTCAGTTTTTAGCATAGTTCTCGCTTCATTGCAAGCGTGTGTTTTTTTAAAAAAAATCATGCCAGTGTTTTTAATTATTTACAGTGTTTTTTCACATAACTTATAAAATTTCCCCATTATTAAATTTATTGTTCTCCTGATCCATGATTTTCCTGGTCATTTTCGCCATTTCAGCATAGTCCATCATCTTTATCAACCATTCTTCTTTTGTAGGTAGTTTGTCCTCCTTCCATCTTTGAGCAGGTAGAGTGTGAGATGCTTAATCCCTCACTCTCTTTAAAAATAAATAAATATTTATTTGGGTTTTTCAAATTAAAATTTTACAGTCACACGTTCAGCTTACAACATAAAAACAAGATTCCAAGTAATTTCTTGGACTTCCCTCCTCCCCTTTGTTGGTCCTGTTGTTAATCGTTTCCTCCTGACCTTTTATGATAATCCAAAATCTTTTACCTCTCCTTTGTATCCAAAATTCACCATTAAAGTACAAGTGTTATTCCAATCCCACTAACGATTTTAACTGTTTACAACGGTCTTTAAGGTAAGTTACAAATTTTCCCCATTCGTTATTAAAATTTTAGTCTTTCTTCCTGATTTCTGATTCTTCCGGTCATTTCGGCCATTTCACCATAATCTATCAATTTGATCTGGCATTCTTCCCTGGTAAAGACTTTATCTTCTTTCCATCTCTGGGCTAGAGACTCTTAATCTCAAGGTTGTGGGTTTGAGCCCCACATTGGGCAAAAGATTCCTGCACTGCAGGGGGTTGACCCAGATGATCCTTGTAGTTTCTTCCCACTCCACAATGCTATGATTCTATGCTTCAAAAACAAACAAACAACAACAACAATAAATTATTACTTATACCACACCCATCTGACCAGACCTCCCCAGTCACTCTGGGCAGCTTCCAACAGAACATTAAAAACACAATAAAACACCAAACATTAAAAACTTCCCTAAACAGGCTGCCTTCAGATGTCTTCTAAAAGTCAGATAGTTGTTTATTTCCTTGACATCTGCTGGGAGGGCATTCCACAGGGTGGGCACCACTACCAAGAAGGCCCTCTGCCTGGTTCCCTGTAACCTCACTTCTTGCAGCAAGGGAACCACCAGAAGGCCCTCGGCGCTGGACCTCAGTGTCCAAGCTAAACGATGGGGGTGGAGACGCTCCTTCGGGTATACTGGGCCGAGGCCGTTTAGGGCTTTAAAACTCTGCACCAACACTTTGAATTGTGCTCAGAAACGTACTGGGAGCCAATGTAGGTCTTTCAGGACCGGTGTTATGTGGTCTCAGCGGCAGCCCCCAGTCACCCAGGTTGCCAATTTATTAACCAAGTGTGCCTGCAGAGTAAAACACTTCATTAATTTTCCCAGCATGGGAGATGCCGTTTCAAAGGTAGAATGCCTCCTGTACAAAGAGTTAGGTCCATTATTCCATGTGCTTTTGCTTCTGGTTCTGCCCACCATAAGCACAAGGCCTGCAAAATGTTTTCCAGGGAAGAATATGCCCCTGAGTAAGGTTCCCCATCCCTGATCTAGAGCAGTGTTTCTCAAGCTTTTTCTGACCATGGTCTCCTTCCAACCTTGTTTCCTTCGTGTGCCCCCCCCCCCCAGTCCTACCAGTAAAAAGGTAGCTATTCTGTTTTATTTATAATTCTTATTTATTTATAATTTTTATCATTACTGTGGTATTTTGGTTGTTCTGCAGGGACTTTTCTTTAATTCACTTGCAATGAGATTTGGCAACCTGCGGTGTGTACTGAGAACACTGGGTGATCTTCATGTGAAGAAGAAGATTCAGTCAGATGCCATTTTATTTCCATCCGGCTCTATCCTTGAAAGAGCTTCAGGTATAAATTTAGCTCCATACCAAATCTTCAGGAGGAAGAGTGAAGGTTTTTGTCTCAGTTCCCCATTAGACTTTATCACAGTGCAACTTATTGCTAAACCAAGACCCACAGTAATAGTCAGCCTCATCTTCAGCCTGGATGTTGGTGATGGTTAAATAGCCCATATTCCCAGAGATGGAAGCAGTGAATCGATCAGGGATCCCTTCTCCCCTGGGACAACTATTACACTGCACATAACGAGGGGCTTGGCCAGGTTTCTGCTGATACCAGGAAATAGTGTCACGTCTACTGCTGGCAGTGCAGGAGAGTTTAGCGGTTTTTCCTGTGGATACAGACTCAGACGCAGGTTGAGTCAATGTATTCTGTGAAATGACACCTTTGGAAGATGGAAAAAGGAAAGGAAAACAATTAACCTTGTTTGTGCTTCCAAATCTCTAACGGGTCCTATGATTAATGCACAGTATTGATTTGTTGTTGACCCAGAATCCGAGGGAAAGGGAGTCCTCCACACTCTTACCCGAGAAGTAGCTGAGAAGTGCAAGGGAGCAGAGAGTCCAAGCCATGGCGAGCTCTCTAGAGGCTTCTGACTTTGTCAAAGAAACAGACCACCGGCAGCAGGCTTCCTGCTTCTCTCTTAGGTCCCCCAGGAACTGCAGCTGGAGGGTCTGTCATATAAAGTTATTGATGCCCATTGGCTTTCCTAGAAATGCCTCACTTCCTCTGAGGAGGCAGGATATCCCAGGCCAGCCAATGATCACAGAAGACATTTGCATGAGGGAGGGGATTTAAAAAGAAGAGGGGAGGCTCCTGGCTTTGTCATGGGATGACGAAAATGTGCAGCCAGATTGCATTTATTATTTGCATTTCTGAAAGATTGGACACATTTGGTTCCCTAGAACAAAGAAAATTGAAGGTAGCAAGAGTCCAGGAGAAATATTACAGTGGTACCTCGGGTACAGACGCTTCAGGTTACAGACTCTGCTAACCGAGAAATAGTACCTCGGGTTAAGAACTTTGCTTCAGGATAAGAACAGAAATCATGTCGCGGTAGTGCGGCGCCAGCGGGAGGCCCCATTACCTAAAGTGGTGCTTCAGGTTAAGAACAGTTTCAGGTTAAGAACGGACCTCCAAAATGAATTAAGTATGTAACCTGAGGTACCACTGTATAACTTTGATGCAGTCTGGGGCGACTTCATAGTGCAGTGCCTATGATCAACACCACAGTTTGGAATGCATGAAGCACATATTTTAATTAGTATTTGTTCCTCTTTTCTCCTTTCTTTGTATATACCTGTCAGGGACTGGACTGAAGGGGACAAGATGGAGGAGGAATGGTGGAGATCGCCCCCCCCCCTTCTCCTGAAGCTTCCAGGGAAGAGGAAAGCAGTATTGAATTACAGCAGAGGTTTGAGGAATGTCACAACTCAGAGACAGGCAAACAGAACAGCTGGGAGAGCTGGGGGGTGTTGGGAGAAGAGATAGGGCAGACTGAGAGAGAGAGAGCAGTCAGCTGACACATTATCACTGGAGAGTATTTCTAACCCCCCTTCTCCCAGAACCTGGTGGTCGTTGAGGGTGCAAGAGCAAAGGACTCAGAGTTGGCCACCGTAAGGGGAAGTGCTTTTGCTAGGAAGGGAGGGGGAAGGAGCTCAATTGGGGCAACGCCTTCAACAGAGACAGACTGTCTTCCTTGTCTCCCACTGTTATGATTGAAGTAAGAACTCCTCTTTGTTTTCTCTGCTTCTTGCTTCCCCAAAGCTTGACAATACTCTGCAAACCAGGCTCCTGGCTTTGTCCTGGGATGACAGAAATATGCAGCCAGATCGCTTCTCCCTGGTTGTAGCCTGTGCTGGTCCCGTGGGTTACCCGAGAGGCAAGGTCCAAGTCCGGTTCATGGTCAGAGGTGAAATGAGGAGGCAGTCCATAGTAGCTGAAGCTGGGTGCAGGGCAGGGAGCCGGGTGAAGTCAGGAACAGGCTTGCAAGCAGGGAGCCAGGGCAGGTCAGGAGCTCAGGCAGGTAAGCAGGACAGGGTTGAGGCAGGAACTAGCAACCAACAACATTGCTCCCGCAATTTGGGACTGGGACTGGCCGGCTTTTATCTGCCCCAAGGCATAGGGTGGCCACGATCCACAGGTGACTCGCCTCTCCTGGCCTAAGAGTGGTTAAGAGGGGCAGTCTTGTAATCTGGTGAACCGGGTTCGCTTCCCCGCTCCTCCACATGCAGCTGCTGGGTGACCTTGGGCCAGTCACACTTCTCTGAAGTCTCTCAGCCCCACTCACTTCACAGAGTGTTTGTTGTGGGGGAAGAAGGGAAAGGAGAATATTAGCCGCTTTGAGACTCCTGAAGGGGAGTGAAAGGCAGGATATCAAATCCAAACTCTTCTTCTTCTTCTTGTTGAGTCTATTAAAGATGGGTGCGTGCAGAGCAGATAAATTCCAGTGAGATCACATGTTGATACGACGGAAGAACGTTTAGTTTTTCAGACCGTCCATGTTATTTTCTCCATTCTTAATTAAAAGTTATTTCTTCTTGGTTTCTTATTCTTCCAGTAAGTTTTGCCTTTTCATCGTAGTTTTTCATTTCATCCATTAGTTTTTTTCTGCCATTCTTCCTTGGATGGGACTGTATCTTCTTTCGATTTCTGAGCAAACGTCATCCGGGCAGCTGTTGTTGCATACATAAACAGTTTTTTCTGGTTCCTGGGTATCTCTGCACCTAATATTCCTAAAAGAAAAGCTTCTGGCTTTTTTGTGGGTTTTTTTTAGTAAAAGTTATCTTCAACATTTCCCCCCAACTCATTATAAGTAATAATGTCATATACCTACACAAATTAAAAAAGGTAAAGGTACCCCTGCCCGTACGGGCCAGTCTTGACAGACTCTGGGGTTGTGCGCCCATCTCACTCTAGAGGCCAGGGGCCAGTGCTGTCCGGAGACACTTCCGGGTCACGTGGCCAGCGTGACATCGCTGCTCTGGCGAGCCAGAGCCGCACACGGAAACGCCGTTTACCTTCCCGCTGGTAAGCGGTCCCTATTTATCTACTTGCACCCGGAGGTGCTTTCGAACTGCTAGGTTGGCAGGCGCTGGGACCGAGCAGCGGGAGCGCACCCCGCCGCAGGGATTCGAACCGCCGACCTTTCGATCGGCAAGTCCTAGGCGCTGAGGCTTTAACCCACAGCGCCACCTGCGTCCCTAAATGGAAAGAAGTTACTCGCCCCAAAATGGAAAGAAGTGGAAGTCCCGGCTTATGGAATATGCAGAAATGGCAAAACTTACCGGAATAATAATAATAATAATAATAATAATAATAATAATAATAATACCCCACCCTCCCCAGCCTCAGGGCGGCTAACAATCAATAATAAAAACAAGTTGATTAAAATACAACTTAAAAAACAAGATTAAAATACAACATTAAAACATTAAAATGCAGCCTCTTCACAGGAGGAGAAAGGAAAACAGAAAGAGAAATAAGAAATCAAGATAACAATTTTTAAAATAAAAGAATGGAAATGGTTTGTCGAATAGTTACAGATAAACTATAAACAGATAAAAACATTGGCAGGATTATTGTAACAACCTGCAGTTTTATAAGAGTATATATTTAAAGAAGATGAATAAATGAGCAAACTAAGTTAATCTGGATATGCAGATGTTAAAAACAAATTTAAGGAAATGCAGAAAGAGGGGGAAGGAAGTTAAGTGTTGAAAAGTCAAAATGATTGTAAAATTAGTGAAATGTATAGGATTAGTGAAATGTATAAACTTGAAAAGTATATATATAAAATTAAATGTATTTATCTTGTTTATGCGATGCCTGCTATTCCAGATTTAACACTGAGGGGGAGATGTTGGTCTATTTCTCCCATGTTCTGCAGACGAGGGAAGCTTAGATGCCCCCTGAGGCCCCCACACCTGTGGTGTGAAGTGAAGCAGGAGATTCTACACTGTGGGTGAGTACATGTCTGGGGCTTCCTGTTCTCTGCTGCTCACAGTTAGGTTGCTATAAAAAATGCCGCACGTATAACTTTGCAAGACAACAGAGATGGAATAAACACCATGGATGTGTCAGGTCAGGGGAAAGTACCTGTCACTCTATAGGACACACTTTTCCCCCTCCAAAAATTAAGGGGAAATGTGTGTGCGTCCTATGGAGTGAGTGCCGGCTCCTTGGCTTTAGTGATAGCAACGCGAAGCCTCCGAAGCGCAGAAGGAGCACTCCCGCTAAGCTCCGGAGGCTTCGGGTTCCTTTTGACTCCCTTGGCTTCAGCAGAGAGGGAGAGCTGCACAGCGCCCCTTCAGCGAAAATGGAAGGGGCTCCATTTCTCCTGCCGCTTCGCTGAATGGGCACTGAGCAGAGAGGGGGAGAATTTTTTTTCCTTGTTCTCCCCCTCTAAAACAAGGTGCGTCCTATAGTCGGGTGCATCCTATAGAGCGAAAAATATGGTAATTCCTTTCCTTTCTTCATTAGTTTCCTTTTTTAAAAAATTGATTCACTTTGGTGTCTATTTTTTCAGCTGTGTTTGTTTGTTTTTCCATGGAGTGCACCACTGACTCCATTGCAAAGCAAGATTAGTGTCAGGAGTCCAGGAGCCTTGTGTTGATAACACAGCGCACAAGTCATAATTAGCTGGAAGATTGATTGCAATACAAACAATTAGCCTCGGACGCCTAACTGCATGTTTGATGCTTATGAATCAGTTGACCCTTCTGAGGAGTGCTTCCGGGTCCAGCAGAATATCCTGAACCTATGACCCTTCCATTTCCGGCTTTGCTTTCTGTCTAAGAACTTTCCCATATGTCTGCTCCTTCGGCTAATTAACTCTCCTTCTGGTGAGGAACTGATTTCCCTCCTGTCTTCCAAAACTGCCTGTGTTTCCTGAGAGAGTTGGTTTCTCTCTAGCACGCTCTCTGCATTCCGGTCATTCTCAAAGCGAGGGGGAGCTGATATACGACTATTTGCAGCTGCCTGGGAAAAATGCGAGTCTCGCTCTTGTTGGCTGCTTCTTAACTCATACTCTGCTCTTATACCTTGGGCAGAAGTGTTCATGACACTTAGCTTCCTTTGCTTTGTGGGGGAAACGTCCCCCAGTCTACTCTTTGGGGAATGTGGGATGCATGACATCCCATAGTTAAAGTAAAGGGAAAGGGACCCCTGACCATTAGGTCCAGTCGTGACCGACTCTGGGGTTGCAACGCTCATCTTGCTTTATTGGCTGAGGGAGCAGGCGTACAGTTTCCGGGTCATGTGGCCAGCATGACTAAGCCACTTCTGGCGAACCAGAGCAGCACATGAAAATGCCATTTACCTTCCCACTGGAGCGGTACCTATTTATCTACTTGCACTTTGACGTGCTTTCGGACTGCTAGGTTGGCAGGAGCAGGGACTGAGTAACGGGAGCTCACCCCATCGTGGGGATTCAAACCACCAACCTTCTAATCTGCAAGTCCTAGGCTCTGTGGTTTAACCCACAGCGCCACCTGCGTCCCTATCCCATAGTTACATTGCTGAAAAACTCTGCATGTGGCCCAGTTGACAAGATTTGCTGAGTCGCTGAGATGCCATAAAATCCCTCCGCATTGTTCATCCCGCATTAAAACCAGATGAACAGAGAACATGGATTTATTCTTCACAGTCCTGTTCTGAAGACACAACTGGGGACCCCAGAGGTCATAAAGCCAGATATTTGACAAACATTGCGAGAATCTGACATCCATTCTTCTGAGGCGTGATAGTGACGAGGTCTACATGGGGTGACTTGTCCTTTTACACGTGGAAAGATGAGAAGGGTACTTCTGTGTTTCCATGCAACATGCAAGCATGCCTCTTTTGTCTCTTAATTACCATATTTTTTGCTCTATAAGACTCACTTTTTCCCTCCTAAAAAGTAAGGGGAAATGTGTGTGCGTCTTATGGAGCGAATGCAGGCTGCGCAGCTATCCCAGAAGCCAGAACAGCAAGAGGGATTGCTGCTTTCACTGCGCAGCGATCCCTCTTGCTGTTCTGGCTTCTGAGATTCAGAATATTTTTTTCTTATTTTCCTCCTCCAAAAACTAGGTGCGTCTTGTGGTCTGGTGCATCTTTATAGAGCAAAAAATATGGTACATTGCAGACACCAGATTACTTACATCTTTTAGGAGGAAAAGTGGGATATAAATTTAATTGAAAATAAAGTTAAATTTCGGGGGGGCGGCGGGACTTAAGACATACTCCCTAACAGGTAAAGATGTTCTGGAAAGGCCACATCTTAGTCCAATGCCCAAGAGTGGTGCTGGGCACTAATAAACTTCACCACATTTCTTGTGCTTCCTGTTCAGTCATTCGCAGCTGCCTGGGAGATAGATTCATTTCATTTCCCCATTCATTTTAGTTTTTGAAGCTTTTCTCAATTTGGTTTCCATTTGTTTGAATGGTGTTTTCTTTTAACTCAGCATATTACTATGGCTGTTACAAAACAAGCTTCATTTTCTTTGCTGGGGGGGGCAAAATGTGTCCCCCTCTAGTCTGGACTACGGGGGGGGGGGAGCAAATATTTAATTGGAGCTGCCTTCCTCCCTGCCAGTCCTCTGATTCTTCAGTATTTGGGGTATTGTTAACAGGAAAATAGCTGTTCCTCGGATTTACACACGGACACCTTATTTGTTGGGACGTGGGTGGCGCTGTGGGTTAAACCACAGAGCCTAGGGCTTGCTGATCAGAAGGTCGGCGGTTTGAATCCCCGCGACGGGGTGAGCTCCCATTGCTCAGTCCCTGCTCCTGCCAACCTAGCAGTTCGAAAGCACGTCAAAGTGCAAGTAGATAAATAGGTACCACTCCGGCGGGAAGGTAAATGGCATTTCCGTGCACTGCTCTGGTTTGCCAGAAGCGGCTTAGTGCTGCTGGGCACATGACCCGGAAACTGTACTCTGGCTCCCTCGGCCAATAAAGCGAGATGAGCGCTGCAACCCCAGAGTCGGCCACGACTGGACCTAATGGTCAGGGGTCCCTTTACCTTTACCTTTACCTTTACCTTTACCTTATTTGTTCCATCTCTACTCATAGTTCTGTGTGATGCTTCAGAACCTACATATTGCTCCCACACCAGGAGCCTTCCTGCTTCTTTGAAAAATAACCTCTTTCATGCAAACGCCATCTCTCTTTATTGACAGAGCTAGAATGCCCCACCTCCTCAGAGGAAGATTGGCATTTCTAGCAAAGCCAATGGGTGCCGATCCTTTTATATGACAGAAACACCACCTGCAGTTCTGAGGGGATTTAAAAGAGAAGCAGGGAGATCCCTGCCAGTGATCTGTTTCTCGAGAGAGATTCCAGTTCCTCTAGAGAGCTCATCATGGCCTGGGCTCTATCCTTCCTTGCACTTCTCAGCTACTTTTCAGGTAACAATGTAGAGGACTCCCTTTCCACCGTCCTCTAGCCCATTGCAGAAGTATTTATATTGTGTTTTTATCACAGTGCCAGCCTGATATTTAGGAGCAGAAGGAATGAATCGAGGTCATTTTATTCTTTTTTCTTTTCCACAAAGGTGTCGTTTCACAGCGTACTCTGACTCAGCCTGCCTCTGAAACTGTGTCCGTGGGGCAGACGGCTAAACTCTCCTGTACGTCCAGTGATGGTCGCAGCAGCAGCTATGTTGCTTTTTATCAGCAGAGACCTGGACAGGCCCCTCGCTATGTGCAGTACGTCGGCAGCAACAGGGGGGAAGGCATCCCGGATCGATTCACTGCTTCCTTCTCTGGAAACACTGGCTTTTTAACCATCACTGGCATCCAGCCTGAAGATGAGGCTGCCTATTACTGTGGGGCTTGGTTTAACAGCTATAGCTTGTTGCACGGTGATCAAGTCTGATGAGGAACTGAGACAAAAACCTTCCGTCTTCCTCTGTCATAGAAGGGAGTTGAGAATATATATTAATGTGATCTGTTCCTGAAGTTGGTTTTTGTTTTTGGGGGAAGGACGTAGGTGAAGGAAACAGAAATTGCACTGGCTCCCATCAGTTCTTTACGTTGAGGTCAGGCCCATCTTCCATGCACAAATCATATTTTACATATTTAATTTCCATTCAGCCCTTCCAACCAAAGAAAAAAGAAAAGAAATAAATGGAAGGCCACAAGCCAATAGGACCACAAGAAAAGTCTTACTGGATCGGGTGAAAGGCCCCTCTAGTTCGTTTTCACAGGAACTGGCCAGATGGTTGTTATTGTTATTATTATTATTAATTGAATTTATATAAGTACTAGAAGCCTGCAAGCAGGACCGGAGTGGACAGTAACTCTCCCCTCTTGCAATTCCAGACCAGACAGCATTTGTTCGGAGGCAACTTTTATTTGGAGACAAATTTCTTTCAACTTTGGAGGTAAAACATCAGACCCTCCAAGTGTCCCTATTTTCCAGGGGCAGTCCTGGATTTATAGAAGCTGTCTCGGTTTCTGATTTGATCCTGGAATGTCCTGCTTTTCCTTAGGACGTCCCTGTTTTAATCAAAAGAATGTTGATGGTGGGTATGGAGTTATGCAATCCCTGAGCCAAGAAGATCAGTAACTACACAACCTTTGGAAGACATCTGAAGGCAGCCCTGGAGAAAGTTTTTTTTAAAAAATGTATAATGTTCTATTGTGTTTTATATATGTCGGAAGCTACCCAGAGTAGCTGTGGCAACCCAGTCAGATAGGCAGAGTAATCATCAACATCACCATCATATTGGCCCGAATGTAAGCCACAGTCCCCCCCCCCCCCCAAATTTCTGATCTGGAAAAGTTAAACTGCAGCTTATATTTGCAGCTTTACGATAAATGAAGGGGGAAGGTTGTTGGCAAAGTGGCTCCCTGCGCTGCTTCCTGGGGAGCAGCTCCCAGCTAGACTGGTGACTGGGAGCGGCTGCCGAGACCACATAACACCGGTCTTGAAAGACCTGCATTGGCTCCCAGTACGTTTCCGAGCACAATTCAAAGTGTTGGTGCTGACCTTTAAAGCTGTAAACAGCCTTGGCCCAGTATACCTGAAGGAGTGTTTCCACCCCCCATCATTCAGCCCGGACACTGAGGTCCAGTGCCGAGGGCCTTCTGGCACTTCCCTCACTGTGAGAAGCCAAGTTACAGGGAACCAGGCAGAGGGCCTTCTCGGTAGTGGCGCCCGCCCTGTGGAACGCCCTCCCATAAGATGTCAAAGAGAAAAACAACTACCAGAATTTTAGAAGACATCTGAAGGCAGCCCTGTTTAGGGAAGCTTTTAATGTTTAATAGACTATTGTATTTTAATATTTTCTTGGAAACAGCCCAGAGTAGCTGGGGAAACCCAGCCAGATAGGTGGGGTATAAATAATAAATTATTATCATCATTATTATTATTGGCAGAATATTGGAGAGTTCTATCCCTATCCAGAGCTCTCCCTCATGCAAATACCTTGTCTTCATTGGCTGGTCTAGAATGTCACGCCTCCTCAGAAGAGGTGTGGCGTTTCTTGCAAAGATAGGCGTCTATTGCTATATATGCGAGACCCTTCCTCTTCAGTTCCTGAGGGAATCTAAAACAGCAGAAGGAAGGTTCCTGACAGTTCACTGTTTATTTGAGGAACTCCAACGCCTTTTGAGAGCTTACCATGGCCTGGCCTCTGTCCTTCTTTGCACTTCTCACCTATTTGTCAGGTAAGGATGTGAAGGATTCCGCTTACATAGGTTTCTGGGCAAACAACACCAACCACACAGTGCTTTTTATTATATTTGTGAGCAAAATAAGTGAATCAATGTCTTCTTCTTTTTCTTTGTGCAAAAGGTGTCCTTTGTCAACATACAATGACTCAACTTGCCTCTGAGTCTGTGTCCCCAGGACAGATGGCTAAACTCTCTTGCACAGCCAGCAATAGTCACAGTGGCACCTATATTTTCTGGTATCAACAGAAACCTAGGCAGGCCCCTCACTTTGTGCATGTTAATGGTGGCAGCAGGGGAGAAGGGATCCCTGATCGATTCACTGCTTCTGCCACTGGAACCAATGGCTATTTAAGCATCACCAACATCCAGGCTGAAGATGAAGCTGTCTATTACTGTGCAGCTTGGTTTAACAGCTATAACGTGTTGCACAGTGATCAAGTCTTATGGGGAACTGAGACAAAAATCCCTTTACTCTTCCTCATTCACAGCTCTGAAGACACCACTGAGCAGACAAAGTAACAGTACTCTTAAATGTATGGCTATATTACTGAAATGCTCTCGATGTGAGACTACCCTTGTGACTAGTCTGGAAGCTGCAGGTGGTGTTAAAACGGTTCTTCCTGGGGGCCGATATCCCAAAGGGCAGTTCTGAGAAGGGAAACTGCTTGTGAACAACAACTTAAATATTCCATGTCAGACAAAGGTGTTCTGGAAAAGCCTATTCTCACTCAAATATTATAACAACAACTTATTTATACCCCGCCCATCTGACCGGACCACCCCAGTCACTCTGGGCAGCTTCCAACAGAACATTAAAAACACAATAAAACACCAAACATTAAAAATTTCCCTAAACAGGGCTGCCTTCAGATGTCTTCTAAAAGTCATATAGTTGTTTATTTCCTTGACATCTGATGGAAGGGCATTCCACAGGGAAGGTGCCATTACCCAAAAGGCCCTCTGCCTGGTTCCCTGTAACCTCGCTTCTCACAGTGAGGGAACCGCCAGAAGGCCCTCGGAGCTGGACCTCAGTGTCACAGCTGAATGATGGGGGTGGAGATGCTCCTTGGGCTGAGGCCCAAGATTAATGCTGGAGCGGTGATAAAGAGCATTAGGTCTCCTTTTACACACCATGAGTGTTCATACTGCTATACATAACTTATCTACTTGCACGGGCGTGCTTTCGAATGCTAGGTTGGCATAAGCTGGGACAGAGCAACAGGAGCTCACTCCGTCATGGGGATTCAAACCACCGACTTTCTGATCAGCAAGCCCAAGAGGCTCAGTGGTTTAGGTACTGCTGCAGCGGGAAGGTGAACAACATTTCCATGCACAATACCAGCTATTCTAGAGTTCACCCTTAGGGGGCTGTGTTGCTCAATTTCTCCCACATTTGGTACGTTGGATTCGAGAGATGGCCTGTGCCCCGGCACCTGTGATGTGCAGTGAAGCAGAAGACTCCCATTCATGGCTCCTTTTCTGGGGCTTCCTGTTCAGTCATGTTCAGTTTACTGGGAGATGTGTGCAGACAGATTCATTTCATTTCCCCATTCGTTCTATTTTTTGAAGTTTTGACCGTTTCTCTCACCTGGGTTTCCATTTATTGGCACTCTTTGTTTGTTGAACTTGTTTGATTGGTTTTCTATTGAGCTTACTACAATGGCTGTCACAAAGCAAGCTTACTTATATTTGAGACGAAAAATGTGTCCTTCTCTAGCATGGACCGCAGGGGGGGAAAAAACTACCTTTACCTGAAGCTCTCAGCCCCAGCCCACTCCTATTGACTCTTTAGCATTTAGATTACTAAAGTGTGTTCTCATTAATAGAGAGCACATGTTGCGGTGGGGTCTGGAAGGCCACCCCTCTGTTGCTGGGCGGCGTAGCTTGGATGACCACCCGCAGTGATTGGGCGGTTGGGTTGTTGGGCAAATTTTGGTGTTGCCATTTAGGGGGTTGGACCAAAGGTTATAAAATGAAGTCACGCAACTCTGACTAGGCACTTTTGCTGTGTGCATCGGATCACCCGCCCACCCTCCCTAATTTTAGGAATCTTGATTGACCTTGCTATGCCTGTCATGGGGTCGCCTGCTTTTGGGGCAGGGGCCTGGTAGGAATTTTGTCCATTTGGCTGATTGGCTGGTGCCATTTGGCTTTTGCCTACTGCGTAGCAAATCGTCACAACTTGTAAGGTTGTGGTTAGGCATTGGTTAAAAAATTGGTTGGTGGAGGGGTAAGGATTGGCGGTGCCTGCCCCTCCAATGCTGCTGCGGAAAGGGAATTCCGTTAAAGGAATCCAGGGGCTTGCCATTCTTTTGTCCGTACCCCTGAAGGGGGCTTAGGGCCGTGCAAGCCCCAGGGAGCATACGGGGGGGGGGGTGAGGGTCTGGTGCTTGGCTTCATGCTCTCCCCAGTATTGTTTTCCCTTACTGACTTTCGCTGGAATCCGGAAGTCAGTTCTGTCCCTAGGCGTGGGGACAGATAGTCATAACCAATGCCTAAGCAACCACTCACAGTTATGTATTTTAATAAAGTTGTGGCCAAAATTATGCCAAAAACCTTAAACAAAAATTATGTGTGAAGTGTGAAGCATTTGGGGGTGGATTGGAGGACCTCGACATGCAAATGTAAAAGGTAAAGGACCCCTGGACGGTTAAGTCCAGTCAAAGGCGACTATGAGGTTGCGGCGCTGGGACAGAGCAGCTATTAACAGGAAAGTAGACAGTTCCCACAGTTACACCCACACATCACATTTCCCCATTTCCTATTCTTATTCATAAACTATATATTACTCCCATTCCAGGGCAAAGCCATGGCCCTTCCGTCGTCTTCTTTTAAAACTCTCCTTTATGCAAATATATCCTCTGCTCACTGGCTGAGCTAAAATGTCACGCCTTATCAGAAGAGGAGAAGAGGCATTTCTGGCAAAGCCAGGGAGGGTCAAAATCTTTATAGGACAGCTCCTTCCTCTTCTGTTCCTGCGGGGTAGAAAAGGAAACAGGAAGGTCCCTGCTGCTTAACCTTTTTGTTGAGAAAGCCCAAGTCATTTAGAGAGCTTAACATGGCCTGGGCTCTGTCTTTCCTTGCACTTTTTGGCTATTTCTCAGGTAAGGATGTGGAAGATTGCCTTTCCACTGGCTTCTGGGCAAATTAGCACCAACTGTAGTTTGCCTTTATCATACCGCTTTTAGGATGTTTGTGAGAAAATCCTGTGAATCAATATCTTCTCTTTCTTTTTCTTTTTGCAAAGGTGTCATTTCTCAACATACTGTGACTCAACCTACATCGGAGTCTTTGTCCCCAGGACAAACGGCTAAACTCCCTTGCACTGCCAGCAGCAGTCCCAGCGGCGGCTATATTCACTGGTATCAACAGAAAGCTGGGCAGGCCCCTCGCTATGTGCATTATAATGGTGGCAGCAGGGGAGAAGGGATCCCTGATCGATTCACCGCTTCTGTCTCTGGGAATACTGGCTATTTAACCATCACCAACCTCCAGGCTGATGATGAGGCTGTCTATTACTGTGGGGCTTGGTTTAACAGCTATAGCTTGTGGCACAGTGATCAAGTCTTATGGGGAACTGAGACAAAAACCTTCCACCTTCCTCCTTCACACCTGGCAGCTTAGAATCACTAGAGATATGTCATGGAATCCTACTCAATATTGATCCAGAGCAGATTCCTGCATAGTTAGCAGAATAAAAACTTAAACACATCGCAGGGTTCCCAAAAAATTAGACCAGAGGCTATTAAAATTTCATCCAGCAGAGCTTTACTGCTACTGGTAGGACAGCTTTATGGTCTTAGCCCCATTGTGCATTAAGCAGAGTTATATTAGGCTGGATATATCTCCCATGGACCTCTGCTTTTTAGACACAGGACAAGTGTGGATAAACCCCTAGTCCAGCATGCTGTTCTCACATGAACCAGCCAGATTATTATGGACCTGTCTGCAACAACACACTCCCCGCCATTTTTATTTGGAAGCATACATCTTCCAACAGTAGAGATAGAACAGTCAGTTTTAACGAACTGCTCTGTTTTTTTAAATTTTATTTCACAAGATTTATATACACCTCTTGATTATAATGACGCCTCAAAGTGGTTCACAAAACAATAAATCAATGAAATTATCCGCAAGAAACTGTTTTGAACTCCTGTTCAAAACTTTCAGAAACAATTGAAATCAACAATAAGCTAGAAAGAGATTAAAACCCATGTCAGCATTCCACCCAGAAAGGCTCGCCTAAACAAAAATATTTTCAACAGGTACCAAAAACAGTGCAATGAAGGCACTGCTGGTGTCAATAGCAGGGAGTTCCAAAGTTTTGGTGCTGCCACATGAAAAAAAGGTTTTTTTCTAAATGCATAACAGCGCTGATTTTGCAGGGTTGAGTGGGCATACATGGGGAAAGGCATTCTGCAGTGTGCATGCATGGTGTCAGAATGTCACACGGCATGCATGCATGTCATTTGCATGTCGTATGGCCACGGCCCCCTCAATCATGGGGGCAAGCCAGCACACGTGTAGTCAGAGTCATCTCCGAAGACAAAACAGACCCTTGCCACAGTGCATATACTAAAACCATCAAAATCTTAACAAAAACAGAATGATACACAGTAACTTCCATCGCTTGGTCTGCTGTCCACAAATGAAAAGATACATTTTATGTATTATATATAAAGGGCCGAGGTTGGCCAACGTCCCTGCTGTTATTTATATTAATATTAGAAGTGCTGGTTTGAGTAAACACTTACAGCTAAGAAAATAAGCATAAAAGTTAAGATGTAATAACTTGGAAAATATGTATACATGATGTATGAAGCTGTAAGTGGGACAGGGGGAGGGGAGGGCAAGGCAGGGGAGGGGGATTAAATATGCTCTCTGTTCCTGTTTTTGAAAACGCAAATAATCATCATAATAAAAATACATGTTAGCAGCAGTACTGGTCTGCAGTACTTTGTATATACAAGACAGGAGGAAAAAAGGAACAAATACTATTTAAAATATGCGCTTCGTGCACTCCAAACTGTGTTGTTGACAATAGGCACTGTTCATCATTTGTATGATCTATAAAGTTGCCTTAGACTGTGTCAAAGTTAAAATATTTTTCCTGGACTCTTACTACCTTCAATTTTCTTTCTTCTAGGGAACCAAATGTGCCCAATCTTTCAGAAATGAAAAGATTAAATGCATTCTGGCTGCACATTTCTGTCATCCCAGGACAAAACCGGGAGCCTCCCCTCTTCTTTTTAAATCCCCTCCCTCATGCAAATGTCTTCTGTGATCATTGGCTGGCCTGGAATCTCCTGCCTCCTCAGAGGAGGTGAGGCATTTCTAGGAAAGCCAATGGGCATCAATAACTTTATATGACAGACCCTCAATCTTCACTTTCTGGGCGATCGAAGAGAGAAGCCTGCTGCCGGTGGTCTGTTTCTTTGACAAAGTCAGAAGCCTCTAGAGAGCTCGCCATGGCTTGGACTCTCTGTTCCCTTGCACTTCTCAGCTACTTCTCGGGTAAGAGTGTGGAGGACTCCCTTTCCCTCGGATTCTGGCTCAACAACAAATCAATACTGTTATTATTATCATCATTATTATTATTGGCAGAATATTGGAGAGTTCTATCCCTATCCAGAGCTCTCCCTCATGCAAATACCTTGTCTTCATTGGCTGGTTTAGAATGTCACGCCTCCTCAGAAGAGGTGTGGCGTTTCTTGCAAAGATAGGCATCTATTGCTATATATGCGAGACCCTTCCTCTTCAGTTCCTGAGGGAATCTAAAACAGCAGAAGGAAGGTTCCTGACAGTTCACTGTTTATTTGAGGAACTCCAACGCCTTTTGAGAGCTTACCATGGCCTGGCCTCTGTCCTTCTTTGCACTTCTCACCTATTTGTCAGGTAAGGATGTGAAGGATTCCGCTTACATAGGTTTCTGGGCAAACAACACCAACCACACAGTGCTTTTTATTATATTTGTGAGCAAAATAAGTGAATCAATGTCTTCTTCTTTTTCTTTGTGCAAAAGGTGTCCTTTGTCAACATACAATGACTCAACTTGCCTCTGAGTCTGTGTCCCCAGGACAGATGGCTAAACTCTCTTGCACAGCCAGCAATAGTCACAGTGGCACCTATATTTTCTGGTATCAACAGAAACCTAGGCAGGCCCCTCACTTTGTGCATGTTAATGGTGGCAGCAGGGGAGAAGGGATCCCTGATCGATTCACTGCTTCTGCCACTGGAACCAATGGCTATTTAAGCATCACCAACATCCAGGCTGAAGATGAAGCTGTCTATTACTGTGCAGCTTGGTTTAACAGCTATAACGTGTTGCACAGTGATCAAGTCTTATGGGGAACTGAGACAAAAATCCCTTTACTCTTCCTCATTCACAGCTCTGAAGACACCACTGAGCAGACAAAGTAACAGTACTCTTAAATGTATGGCTATATTACTGAAATGCTCTCTATGTGAGACTACCCTTGTGACTAGTCTGGAAGCTGCAGGTGGTGTTAAAACGGTTCTTCCTGGGGGCCGATATCCCAAAGGGCAGTTCTGAGAAGGGAAACTGCTTGTGAACAACAACTTAAATATTCCATGTCAGACAAAGGTGTTCTGGAAAAGCCTATTCTCACTCAAATATTATAACAACAACTTATTTATACCCCGCCCATCTGACCGGACCACCCCAGTCACTCTGGGCAGCTTCCAACAGAACATTAAAAACACAATAAAACACCAAACATTAAAAATTTCCCTAAACAGGGCTGCCTTCAGATGTCTTCTAAAAGTCATATAGTTGTTTATTTCCTTGACATCTGATGGAAGGGCATTCCACAGGGAAGGTGCCATTACCCAAAAGGCCCTCTGCCTGGTTCCCTGTAACCTCGCTTCTCACAGTGAGGGAACCGCCAGAAGGCCCTCGGAGCTGGACCTCAGTGTCACAGCTGAATGATGGGGGTGGAGATGCTCCTTGGGCTGAGGCCCAAGATTAATGCTGGAGCGGTGATAAAGAGCATTAGGTCTCCTTTTACACACCATGAGTGTTCATACTGCTATACATAACTTATCTACTTGCACGGGCGTGCTTTCGAATGCTAGGTTGGCATAAGCTGGGACAGAGCAACAGGAGCTCACTCCGTCATGGGGATTCAAACCACCGACTTTCTGATCAGCAAGCCCAAGAGGCTCAGTGGTTTAGGTACTGCTGCAGCGGGAAGGTGAACAACATTTCCATGCACAATACCAGCTATTCTAGAGTTCACCCTTAGGGGGCTGTGTTGCTCAATTTCTCCCACATTTGGTACGTTGGATTCGAGAGATGGCCTGTGCCCCGGCACCTGTGATGTGCAGTGAAGCAGAAGACTCCCATTCATGGCTCCTTTTCTGGGGCTTCCTGTTCAGTCATGTTCAGTTTACTGGGAGATGTGTGCAGACAGATTCATTTCATTTCCCCATTCGTTCTATTTTTTGAAGTTTTGACCGTTTCTCTCACCTGGGTTTCCATTTATTGGCACTCTTTGTTTGTTGAACTTGTTTGATTGGTTTTCTATTGAGCTTACTACAATGGCTGTCACAAAGCAAGCTTACTTATATTTGAGACGAAAAATGTGTCCTTCTCTAGCATGGACCGCAGGGGGGGAAAAAACTACCTTTACCTGAAGCTCTCAGCCCCAGCCCACTCCTATTGACTCTTTAGCATTTAGATTACTAAAGTGTGTTCTCATTAATAGAGAGCACATGTTGCGGTGGGGTCTGGAAGGCCACCCCTCTGTTGCTGGGCGGCGTAGCTTGGATGACCACCCGCAGTGATTGGGCGGTTGGGTTGTTGGGCAAATTTTGGTGTTGCCATTTAGGGGGTTGGACCAAAGGTTATAAAATGAAGTCACGCAACTCTGACTAGGCACTTTTGCTGTGTGCATCGGATCACCCGCCCACCCTCCCTAATTTTAGGAATCTTGATTGACCTTGCTATGCCTGTCATGGGGTCGCCTGCTTTTGGGGCAGGGGCCTGGTAGGAATTTTGTCCATTTGGCTGATTGGCTGGTGCCATTTGGCTTTTGCCTACTGCGTAGCAAATCGTCACAACTTGTAAGGTTGTGGTTAGGCATTGGTTAAAAAATTGGTTGGTGGAGGGGTAAGGATTGGCGGTGCCTGCCCCTCCAATGCTGCTGCGGAAAGGGAATTCCGTTAAAGGAATCCAGGGGCTTGCCATTCTTTTGTCCGTACCCCTGAAGGGGGCTTAGGGCCGTGCAAGCCCCAGGGAGCATACGGGGGGGGGGGGTGAGGGTCTGGTGCTTGGCTTCATGCTCTCCCCAGTATTGTTTTCCCTTACTGACTTTCGCTGGAATCCGGAAGTCAGTTCTGTCCCTAGGCGTGGGGACAGATAGTCATAACCAATGCCTAAGCAACCACTCACAGTTATGTATTTTAATAAAGTTGTGGCCAAAATTATGCCAAAAACCTTAAACAAAAATTATGTGTGAAGTGTGAAGCATTTGGGGGTGGATTGGAGGACCTCGACATGCAAATGTAAAAGGTAAAGGACCCCTGGACGGTTAAGTCCAGTCAAAGGCGACTATGAGGTTGCGGCGCTGGGACAGAGCAGCTATTAACAGGAAAGTAGACAGTTCCCACAGTTACACCCACACATCACATTTCCCCATTTCCTATTCTTATTCATAAACTATATATTACTCCCATTCCAGGGCAAAGCCATGACCCTTCCATCGTCTTCTTTTAAAACTCTCCTTTATGCAAATATATCCTCTGCTCACTGGCTGAGCTAAAATGTCACGCCTTATCAGAAGAGGAGAAGAGGCATTTCTGGCAAAGCCAGGGAGGGTCAAAATCTTTATAGGACAGCTCCTTCCTCTTCTGTTCCTGCGGGGTATAAAAGGAAACAGGAAGGTCCCTGCTGCTTAACCTTTTTGTTGAGAAAGCCCAAGTCATTTAGAGAGCTTAACATGGCCTGGGCTCTGTCTTTCCTTGCACTTTTTGGCTATTTCTCAGGTAAGGATGTGGAAGATTGCCTTTCCACTGGCTTCTGGGCAAATTAGCACCAACTGTAGTTTGCCTTTATCATACCGCTTTTAGGATGTTTGTGAGAAAATCCTGTGAATCAATATCTTCTCTTTCTTTTTCTTTTTGCAAAGGTGTCATTTCTCAACATACTGTGACTCAACCTACATCGGAGTCTTTGTCCCCAGGACAAACGGCTAAACTCCCTTGCACTGCCAGCAGCAGTCCCAGCGGCGGCTATATTCACTGGTATCAACAGAAAGCTGGGCAGGCCCCTCGCTATGTGCATTATAATGGTGGCAGCAGGGGAGAAGGGATCCCTGATCGATTCACCGCTTCTGTCTCTGGGAATACTGGCTATTTAACCATCACCAACCTCCAGGCTGATGATGAGGCTGTCTATTACTGTGGGGCTTGGTTTAACAGCTATAGCTTGTGGCACAGTGATCAAGTCTTATGGGGAACTGAGACAAAAACCTTCCACCTTCCTCCTTCACACCTGGCAGCTTAGAATCACTAGAGATATGTCATGGAATCCTACTCAATATTGATCCAGAGCAGATTCCTGCATAGTTAGCAGAATAAAAACTTAAACACATCGCAGGGTTCCCAAAAAATTAGACCAGAGGCTATTAAAATTTCATCCAGCAGAGCTTTACTGCTACTGGTAGGACAGCTTTATGGTCTTAGCCCCATTGTGCATTAAGCAGAGTTATATTAGGCTGGATATATCTCCCATGGACCTCTGCTTTTTAGACACAGGACAAGTGTGGATAAACCCCTAGTCCAGCATGCTGTTCTCACATGAACCAGCCAGATTATTATGGACCTGTCTGCAACAACACACTCCCCGCCATTTTTATTTGGAAGCATACATCTTCCAACAGTAGAGATAGAACAGTCAGTTTTAACGAACTGCTCTGTTTTTTTAAATTTTATTTCACAAGATTTATATACACCTCTTGATTATAATGACGCCTCAAAGTGGTTCACAAAACAATAAATCAATGAAATTATCCGCAAGAAACTGTTTTGAACTCCTGTTCAAAACTTTCAGAAACAATTGAAATCAACAATAAGCTAGAAAGAGATTAAAACCCATGTCAGCATTCCACCCAGAAAGGCTCGCCTAAACAAAAATATTTTCAACAGGTACCAAAAACAGTGCAATGAAGGCACTGCTGGTGTCAATAGCAGGGAGTTCCAAAGTTTTGGTGCTGCCACATGAAAAAAAGGTTTTTTTCTAAATGCATAACAGCGCTGATTTTGCAGGGTTGAGTGGGCATACATGGGGAAAGGCATTCTGCAGTGTGCATGCATGGTGTCAGAATGTCACACGGCATGCATGCATGTCATTTGCATGTCGTATGGCCACGGCCCCCTCAATCATGGGGGCAAGCCAGCACACGTGTAGTCAGAGTCATCTCCGAAGACAAAACAGACCCTTGCCACAGTGCATATACTAAAACCATCAAAATCTTAACAAAAACAGAATGATACACAGTAACTTCCATCGCTTGGTCTGCTGTCCACAAATGAAAAGATACATTTTATGTATTATATATAAAGGGCCGAGGTTGGCCAACGTCCCTGCTGTTATTTATATTAATATTAGAAGTGCTGGTTTGAGTAAACACTTACAGCTAAGAAAATAAGCATAAAAGTTAAGATGTAATAACTTGGAAAATATGTATACATGATGTATGAAGCTGTAAGTGGGACAGGGGGAGGGGAGGGCAAGGCAGGGGAGGGGGATTAAATATGCTCTCTGTTCCTGTTTTTGAAAACGCAAATAATCATCATAATAAAAATACATGTTAGCAGCAGTACTGGTCTGCAGTACTTTGTATATACAAGACAGGAGGAAAAAAGGAACAAATACTATTTAAAATATGCGCTTCGTGCACTCCAAACTGTGTTGTTGACAATAGGCACTGTTCATCATTTGTATGATCTATAAAGTTGCCTTAGACTGTGTCAAAGTTAAAATATTTTTCCTGGACTCTTACTACCTTCAATTTTCTTTCTTCTAGGGAACCAAATGTGCCCAATCTTTCAGAAATGAAAAGATTAAATGCATTCTGGCTGCACATTTCTGTCATCCCAGGACAAAACCGGGAGCCTCCCCTCTTCTTTTTAAATCCCCTCCCTCATGCAAATGTCTTCTGTGATCATTGGCTGGCCTGGAATCTCCTGCCTCCTCAGAGGAGGTGAGGCATTTCTAGGAAAGCCAATGGGCATCAATAACTTTATATGACAGACCCTCAATCTTCACTTTCTGGGCGATCGAAGAGAGAAGCCTGCTGCCGGTGGTCTGTTTCTTTGACAAAGTCAGAAGCCTCTAGAGAGCTCGCCATGGCTTGGACTCTCTGTTCCCTTGCACTTCTCAGCTACTTCTCGGGTAAGAGTGTGGAGGACTCCCTTTCCCTCGGATTCTGGCTCAACAACAAATCAATACTGTTATTATTATCATCATTATTATTATTGGCAGAATATTGGAGAGTTCTATCCCTATCCAGAGCTCTCCCTCATGCAAATACCTTGTCTTCATTGGCTGGTTTAGAATGTCACGCCTCCTCAGAAGAGGTGTGGCGTTTCTTGCAAAGATAGGCATCTATTGCTATATATGCGAGACCCTTCCTCTTCAGTTCCTGAGGGAATCTAAAACAGCAGAAGGAAGGTTCCTGACAGTTCACTGTTTATTTGAGGAACTCCAACGCCTTTTGAGAGCTTACCATGGCCTGGCCTCTGTCCTTCTTTGCACTTCTCACCTATTTGTCAGGTAAGGATGTGAAGGATTCCGCTTACATAGGTTTCTGGGCAAACAACACCAACCACACAGTGCTTTTTATTATATTTGTGAGCAAAATAAGTGAATCAATGTCTTCTTCTTTTTCTTTGTGCAAAAGGTGTCCTTTGTCAACATACAATGACTCAACTTGCCTCTGAGTCTGTGTCCCCAGGACAGATGGCTAAACTCTCTTGCACAGCCAGCAATAGTCACAGTGGCACCTATATTTTCTGGTATCAACAGAAACCTAGGCAGGCCCCTCACTTTGTGCATGTTAATGGTGGCAGCAGGGGAGAAGGGATCCCTGATCGATTCACTGCTTCTGCCACTGGAACCAATGGCTATTTAAGCATCACCAACATCCAGGCTGAAGATGAAGCTGTCTATTACTGTGCAGCTTGGTTTAACAGCTATAACGTGTTGCACAGTGATCAAGTCTTATGGGGAACTGAGACAAAAATCCCTTTACTCTTCCTCATTCACAGCTCTGAAGACACCACTGAGCAGACAAAGTAACAGTACTCTTAAATGTATGGCTATATTACTGAAATGCTCTCTATGTGAGACTACCCTTGTGACTAGTCTGGAAGCTGCAGGTGGTGTTAAAACGGTTCTTCCTGGGGGCCGATATCCCAAAGGGCAGTTCTGAGAAGGGAAACTGCTTGTGAACAACAACTTAAATATTCCATGTCAGACAAAGGTGTTCTGGAAAAGCCTATTCTCACTCAAATATTATAACAACAACTTATTTATACCCCGCCCATCTGACCGGACCACCCCAGTCACTCTGGGCAGCTTCCAACAGAACATTAAAAACACAATAAAACACCAAACATTAAAAATTTCCCTAAACAGGGCTGCCTTCAGATGTCTTCTAAAAGTCATATAGTTGTTTATTTCCTTGACATCTGATGGAAGGGCATTCCACAGGGAAGGTGCCATTACCCAAAAGGCCCTCTGCCTGGTTCCCTGTAACCTCGCTTCTCACAGTGAGGGAACCGCCAGAAGGCCCTCGGAGCTGGACCTCAGTGTCACAGCTGAATGATGGGGGTGGAGATGCTCCTTGGGCTGAGGCCCAAGATTAATGCTGGAGCGGTGATAAAGAGCATTAGGTCTCCTTTTACACACCATGAGTGTTCATACTGCTATACATAACTTATCTACTTGCACGGGCGTGCTTTCGAATGCTAGGTTGGCATAAGCTGGGACAGAGCAACAGGAGCTCACTCCGTCATGGGGATTCAAACCACCGACTTTCTGATCAGCAAGCCCAAGAGGCTCAGTGGTTTAGGTACTGCTGCAGCGGGAAGGTGAACAACATTTCCATGCACAATACCAGCTATTCTAGAGTTCACCCTTAGGGGGCTGTGTTGCTCAATTTCTCCCACATTTGGTACGTTGGATTCGAGAGATGGCCTGTGCCCCGGCACCTGTGATGTGCAGTGAAGCAGAAGACTCCCATTCATGGCTCCTTTTCTGGGGCTTCCTGTTCAGTCATGTTCAGTTTACTGGGAGATGTGTGCAGACAGATTCATTTCATTTCCCCATTCGTTCTATTTTTTGAAGTTTTGACCGTTTCTCTCACCTGGGTTTCCATTTATTGGCACTCTTTGTTTGTTGAACTTGTTTGATTGGTTTTCTATTGAGCTTACTACAATGGCTGTCACAAAGCAAGCTTACTTATATTTGAGACGAAAAATGTGTCCTTCTCTAGCATGGACCGCAGGGGGGGGGAAAAACTACCTTTACCTGAAGCTCTCAGCCCCAGCCCACTCCTATTGACTCTTTAGCATTTAGATTACTAAAGTGTGTTCTCATTAATAGAGAGCACATGTTGCGGTGGGGTCTGGAAGGCCACCCCTCTGTTGCTGGGCGGCGTAGCTTGGATGACCACCCGCAGTGATTGGGCGGTTGGGTTGTTGGGCAAATTTTGGTGTTGCCATTTAGGGGGTTGGACCAAAGGTTATAAAATGAAGTCACGCAACTCTGACTAGGCACTTTTGCTGTGTGCATCGGATCACCCGCCCACCCTCCCTAATTTTAGGAATCTTGATTGACCTTGCTATGCCTGTCATGGGGTCGCCTGCTTTTGGGGCAGGGGCCTGGTAGGAATTTTGTCCATTTGGCTGATTGGCTGGTGCCATTTGGCTTTTGCCTACTGCGTAGCAAATCGTCACAACTTGTAAGGTTGTGGTTAGGCATTGGTTAAAAAATTGGTTGGTGGAGGGGTAAGGATTGGCGGTGCCTGCCCCTCCAATGCTGCTGCGGAAAGGGAATTCCGTTAAAGGAATCCAGGGGCTTGCCATTCTTTTGTCCGTACCCCTGAAGGGGGCTTAGGGCCGTGCAAGCCCCAGGGAGCATACGGGGGGGGGGGTGAGGGTCTGGTGCTTGGCTTCATGCTCTCCCCAGTATTGTTTTCCCTTACTGACTTTCGCTGGAATCCGGAAGTCAGTTCTGTCCCTAGGCGTGGGGACAGATAGTCATAACCAATGCCTAAGCAACCACTCACAGTTATGTATTTTAATAAAGTTGTGGCCAAAATTATGCCAAAAACCTTAAACAAAAATTATGTGTGAAGTGTGAAGCATTTGGGGGTGGATTGGAGGACCTCGACATGCAAATGTAAAAGGTAAAGGACCCCTGGACGGTTAAGTCCAGTCAAAGGCGACTATGAGGTTGCGGCGCTGGGACAGAGCAGCTATTAACAGGAAAGTAGACAGTTCCCACAGTTACACCCACACATCACATTTCCCCATTTCCTATTCTTATTCATAAACTATATATTACTCCCATTCCAGGGCAAAGCCATGGCCCTTCCGTCGTCTTCTTTTAAAACTCTCCTTTATGCAAATATATCCTCTGCTCACTGGCTGAGCTAAAATGTCACGCCTTATCAGAAGAGGAGAAGAGGCATTTCTGGCAAAGCCAGGGAGGGTCAAAATCTTTATAGGACAGCTCCTTCCTCTTCTGTTCCTGCGGGGTAGAAAAGGAAACAGGAAGGTCCCTGCTGCTTAACCTTTTTGTTGAGAAAGCCCAAGTCATTTAGAGAGCTTAACATGGCCTGGGCTCTGTCTTTCCTTGCACTTTTTGGCTATTTCTCAGGTAAGGATGTGGAAGATTGCCTTTCCACTGGCTTCTGGGCAAATTAGCACCAACTGTAGTTTGCCTTTATCATACCGCTTTTAGGATGTTTGTGAGAAAATCCTGTGAATCAATATCTTCTCTTTCTTTTTCTTTTTGCAAAGGTGTCATTTCTCAACATACTGTGACTCAACCTACATCGGAGTCTTTGTCCCCAGGACAAACGGCTAAACTCCCTTGCACTGCCAGCAGCAGTCCCAGCGGCGGCTATATTCACTGGTATCAACAGAAAGCTGGGCAGGCCCCTCGCTATGTGCATTATAATGGTGGCAGCAGGGGAGAAGGGATCCCTGATCGATTCACCGCTTCTGTCTCTGGGAATACTGGCTATTTAACCATCACCAACCTCCAGGCTGATGATGAGGCTGTCTATTACTGTGGGGCTTGGTTTAACAGCTATAGCTTGTGGCACAGTGATCAAGTCTTATGGGGAACTGAGACAAAAACCTTCCACCTTCCTCCTTCACACCTGGCAGCTTAGAATCACTAGAGATATGTCATGGAATCCTACTCAATATTGATCCAGAGCAGATTCCTGCATAGTTAGCAGAATAAAAACTTAAACACATCGCAGGGTTCCCAAAAAATTAGACCAGAGGCTATTAAAATTTCATCCAGCAGAGCTTTACTGCTACTGGTAGGACAGCTTTATGGTCTTAGCCCCATTGTGCATTAAGCAGAGTTATATTAGGCTGGATATATCTCCCATGGACCTCTGCTTTTTAGACACAGGACAAGTGTGGATAAACCCCTAGTCCAGCATGCTGTTCTCACATGAACCAGCCAGATTATTATGGACCTGTCTGCAACAACACACTCCCCGCCATTTTTATTTGGAAGCATACATCTTCCAACAGTAGAGATAGAACAGTCAGTTTTAACGAACTGCTCTGTTTTTTTTTAATTTTATTTCACAAGATTTATATACACCTCTTGATTATAATGACGCCTCAAAGTGGTTCACAAAACAATAAATCAATGAAATTATCCGCAAGAAACTGTTTTGAACTCCTGTTCAAAACTTTCAGAAACAATTGAAATCAACAATAAGCTAGAAAGAGATTAAAACCCATGTCAGCATTCCACCCAGAAAGGCTCGCCTAAACAAAAATATTTTCAACAGGTACCAAAAACAGTGCAATGAAGGCACTGCTGGTGTCAATAGCAGGGAGTTCCAAAGTTTTGGTGCTGCCACATGAAAAAAAGGTTTTTTTCTAAATGCATAACAGCGCTGATTTTGCAGGGTTGAGTGGGCATACATGGGGAAAGGCATTCTGCAGTGTGCATGCATGGTGTCAGAATGTCACACGGCATGCATGCATGTCATTTGCATGTCGTATGGCCACGGCCCCCTCAATCATGGGGGCAAGCCAGCACACGTGTAGTCAGAGTCATCTCCGAAGACAAAACAGACCCTTGCCACAGTGCATATACTAAAACCATCAAAATCTTAACAAAAACAGAATGATACACAGTAACTTCCATCGCTTGGTCTGCTGTCCACAAATGAAAAGATACATTTTATGTATTATATATAAAGGGCCGAGGTTGGCCAACGTCCCTGCTGTTATTTATATTAATATTAGAAGTGCTGGTTTGAGTAAACACTTACAGCTAAGAAAATAAGCATAAAAGTTAAGATGTAATAACTTGGAAAATATGTATACATGATGTATGAAGCTGTAAGTGGGACAGGGGGAGGGGAGGGCAAGGCAGGGGAGGGGCATTAAATATGCTCTCTGTTCCTGTTTTTGAAAACGCAAATAATCATCATAATAAAAATACATGTTAGCAGCAGTACTGGTCTGCAGTACTTTGTATATACAAGACAGGAGGAAAAAAGGAACAAATACTATTTAAAATATGCGCTTCGTGCACTCCAAACTGTGTTGTTGACAATAGGCACTGTTCATCATTTGTATGATCTATAAAGTTGCCTTAGACTGTGTCAAAGTTAAAATATTTTTCCTGGACTCTTACTACCTTCAATTTTCTTTCTTCTAGGGAACCAAATGTGCCCAATCTTTCAGAAATGAAAAGATTAAATGCATTCTGGCTGCACATTTCTGTCATCCCAGGACAAAACCGGGAGCCTCCCCTCTTCTTTTTAAATCCCCTCCCTCATGCAAATGTCTTCTGTGATCATTGGCTGGCCTGGAATCTCCTGCCTCCTCAGAGGAGGTGAGGCATTTCTAGGAAAGCCAATGGGCATCAATAACTTTATATGACAGACCCTCAATCTTCACTTTCTGGGCGATCGAAGAGAGAAGCCTGCTGCCGGTGGTCTGTTTCTTTGACAAAGTCAGAAGCCTCTAGAGAGCTCGCCATGGCTTGGACTCTCTGTTCCCTTGCACTTCTCAGCTACTTCTCGGGTAAGAGTGTGGAGGACTCCCTTTCCCTCGGATTCTGGCTCAACAACAAATCAATACTGTTATTATTATCATCATTATTATTATTGGCAGAATATTGGAGAGTTCTATCCCTATCCAGAGCTCTCCCTCATGCAAATACCTTGTCTTCATTGGCTGGTTTAGAATGTCACGCCTCCTCAGAAGAGGTGTGGCGTTTCTTGCAAAGATAGGCATCTATTGCTATATATGCGAGACCCTTCCTCTTCAGTTCCTGAGGGAATCTAAAACAGCAGAAGGAAGGTTCCTGACAGTTCACTGTTTATTTGAGGAACTCCAACGCCTTTTGAGAGCTTACCATGGCCTGGCCTCTGTCCTTCTTTGCACTTCTCACCTATTTGTCAGGTAAGGATGTGAAGGATTCCGCTTACATAGGTTTCTGGGCAAACAACACCAACCACACAGTGCTTTTTATTATATTTGTGAGCAAAATAAGTGAATCAATGTCTTCTTCTTTTTCTTTGTGCAAAAGGTGTCCTTTGTCAACATACAATGACTCAACTTGCCTCTGAGTCTGTGTCCCCAGGACAGATGGCTAAACTCTCTTGCACAGCCAGCAATAGTCACAGTGGCACCTATATTTTCTGGTATCAACAGAAACCTAGGCAGGCCCCTCACTTTGTGCATGTTAATGGTGGCAGCAGGGGAGAAGGGATCCCTGATCGATTCACTGCTTCTGCCACTGGAACCAATGGCTATTTAAGCATCACCAACATCCAGGCTAAAGATGAAGCTGTCTATTACTGTGCAGCTTGGTTTAACAGCTATAACGTGTTGCACAGTGATCAAGTCTTATGGGGAACTGAGACAAAAATCCCTTTACTCTTCCTCATTCACAGCTCTGAAGACACCACTGAGCAGACAAAGTAACAGTACTCTTAAATGTATGGCTATATTACTGAAATGCTCTCTATGTGAGACTACCCTTGTGACTAGTCTGGAAGCTGCAGGTGGTGTTAAAACGGTTCTTCCTGGGGGCCGATATCCCAAAGGGCAGTTCTGAGAAGGGAAACTGCTTGTGAACAACAACTTAAATATTCCATGTCAGACAAAGGTGTTCTGGAAAAGCCTATTCTCACTCAAATATTATAACAACAACTTATTTATACCCGCCCATCTGACCGGACCACCCCAGTCACTCTGGGCAGCTTCCAACAGAACATTAAAAACACAATAAAACACCAAACATTAAAAATTTCCCTAAACAGGGCTGCCTTCAGATGTCTTCTAAAAGTCATATAGTTGTTTATTTCCTTGACATCTGATGGAAGGGCATTCCACAGGGAAGGTGCCATTACCCAAAAGGCCCTCTGCCTGGTTCCCTGTAACCTCGCTTCTCACAGTGAGGGAACCGCCAGAAAGGCCCTCGGAGCTGGACCTCAGTGTCAACAGCTGAATGATGGGGGGGAGATGCTCCTTGGGCTGAGGCCCAAGATTAATGCTGGAGCGGTGATAAAGAGC